>NC_088301.1:33569701-33858486 GCF_032854445.1 Liolophura sinensis
ATTGTAATTCTGAAATTATTACCTGGGGATAGCTTCTGTTTTTAGACAAAGCTGTTTTATCCATTTTAATCTAAAGCCACTATGATAATTAACTTTAAACTCCATTTGTACAATAAATCTTGCATTCTGTTCAGTATATTTTGTTGTTGTGGTTAACAACAGAGTGAATTACACAGGACTGCTGTGGCATCTTAAAGTTTTGTGGTTAAGGTTTTCATCAAATAAGAAATGCAAAATAATAGAAGTTAGTGTAAACTATCACCCTTTTTTAAATTTTTTTTAACAGGAATGTTAAAAGCCTTTTCAGTTCACTTTTAAGGATGAAGAAAATGTGTCTTTCCATAGTGTTTTGTGCTAGCTGTAGTGTTGACTGGCATAGATTTCTCTCTGTACCTTGTAAATATACGTAAACGTCAGAGGATAACATTGTTCAACTACCTGTGTCCATGTCTGTTTGCTGAAGTGTTTTGCTTGTACCATAAATAGTAAAGATAGTAACAAAGGTTTGTGTAGATTGCCATAGACCTTATGGGTAAATAGGAAGATATAACAAAAATCTGTGAAGACGTCCAAGAGTAACCTTAAAACCAAAAACAGGGTTCATTATTATTGCAAATGTCTAAATGTTGCGTCCAGTTTCTAGCCATTGCGTCCAGCCATTTATAGCAGTTTGGTCAACCCCGTTAGGAGCTGTATTCAGGTATTTGACAGACAACTCAAGTCTTGCTTTGTAATATTTTATTACCTTGCAGAAAGAAATGACATTTGGTAGTACATGTAATGTCTCTAATAAGAGACTGCAAGGTTGGTATTTAAAAAAAGGGCCATTTTGCCATTGGTTGATCCAAGATTTTACTGATAGCTATTTTTTAACTTTGACTTAAATATTATCTCTTGTTATAACAGTAATATGGTTCAATCAGCTGGTAAGAGTTAGTCTTTTCAATTTCAGAATGTTTTATGTGTCTTTTGACAACCAGTTTTACTCAGCAGAGGGTGTTGTTTTAAATATTCTTTGTTTTTCATACATGTTGCATTAGATTTAAACAGGGCAATTCAAAATTTTCTTTGAAAGTTTCTATTACCTGGCTAAGGATAAAATGAAAATTTTCCAGTGAAATGGAATCTCCTGTTATGATCTGCTCATGAAATGTAAATCGTTCTGGTTGATACACAATTAGCCGCTGCTGATGAGCGGTTATGTTTACAATTTGCTTCACCAAGCAGTGTTTTGAATTCATATGTATACTTGATTTAAAGTGTCACAGTTGTAGTACTTTCAGATCCATTTCTTAGGAACAACAGAATCTCAGGGAATTTTATGATTTAGTCATGTCTGGTGCTGCTGCTGTGGGCTTTAATGAAAGTCATTCTAATTTGTCCATAGACATTAGAAATAACCACTACCTATACTGTAGTAGATTGGCTCATGGTCTCTGTCTTTAAGTTTGCTTTCAAATTTTTTTAATCAACCAGTTGTTTAATGATAACATAGAATCATTTTTACCCACTTTTGTATGAAAATTACTTGGACCTGCGTTAGTGCTTGTTGTTTACCTCCAGTTCACTAAGGCAGAATGACTGTAAATACAAGTACATAGTTCAGTCATAGATCAGTTTAAAAGAAATATTAATAAATCTGTACTCCTTACATTATGTGACTGACTTACACATATGATGGTTTATTTCATTTATTTAAAGAACAAACAAAGACAAAATGTCACCCTTCAATTTTGGTCACTCTTACTACAAATTTATGTCATCATCTTTTGTGCTAGAATCAACAAATTTCAAAATTAAAGTTTATAGCAGGCTCAATCCGTATATTTAGTTGAGAGAAAGAATTTTACATAACTTGGGTGCTTGGAACGTATACATGGTTTACTTGTCCGCTAAAAATGTCAACAAATATGATGATCATACTCCAGAATTTTGTTGCACCTTTATGTCCAGAGATAACATATCACTCCAGTGTCCCGTCAGTGTATGTATACCCATAACCTGTGCCACAGCATTTATTATTGGCTGCAGGCCGTCAAGGGTAATATGTAAATGTAATCAATAGATAAATTTTCATTGGCTGATAGTAGAAAGTGGCGGAAGTATTGAATGTGGAATGAAATGTTAAATGAAAGTGGGCATGATGCATTGTTCTGTATAACAGAGTCTTTGAGTGTTTAGGTTTAAATGATTGATAAAATGATTATAAATATGTAGATGATGAAAAGTTACAACAAAGCCAAAAAATTCATTGTTCGTTTTGAAATGTGACAAAATTTTGTTGTTTTGTATGATGGAATAGCCGTGCTGTTTTATATCTTGTATGTACAAAGGTCTAACCCTGTGGTTAGTTTTTAATAAAAAAAAATATCAAACATTAAATTCATCTTGTCTGCATTATTTTTTCACTTTTTTGTTGTAGACAATGCTTAATAACAAGAATGTGGTGGAGTAGTCCTACAGCTGTGGTGCTCAACATACTGAATAATGATTAGAATTAACATGACTACCATGCAACTGAAAAAGTCTTCAAGCCTGTGAAGTGAAAGGGCAAGGGTTCTTAGTATTTTCTATGTTCTGCAGAGGACGGTTATTCAAAAGTGTATTGTTATTACCAGGGTTTCCTTTTTAATACAAGTGTGATTTTGATACAAGGCAAGATATGTAATCCAGACTAAAGATTAGGCCGATAAAGTTCATTTAAATTTAACATTGACGTTGCCTGATCCTCAAGTATCGCTACAAATCAACATTTCATTGAACTAAAAATTATAACACGGCTATATTAATTACTGGCCTCTGAAGTCTGGCAAGGAACCGCATTATAGGCATCATTGGATATGTTTTATAAAAAAATTGGAGTCATTCGGTCAGTGATTGAGACACCAGATTTATGACATTCACACACTGTTGACTTCTTGTATTGAATCCTGTTTAAGAGCATATTATTAGGCACATCGCTCATAGTTAAACCTATGGGTCAAAACAGACATTTGTATTCCAGCTGTGCAACCAATAAGAACGTGCCATGTCAAGGCAATCGCAAGGCATATTCTTATCTTTTGTGAGAAAAAATTCTTTATGGTGTAAAGCAACACTGCTTCGTCAGTCTTACCTTTCACAGATGAAATTCCACCAGAGATAGTTGTAGCCTCGACTGGCGAAAATTTACGTAGAATGTCAACTGACATACCATGTGTCATATTTCACAAAGAAATTGAATGTGATTGATTGTGAGGGGTGTAAGATAATCGTGTGTGCCTAAATTTGACAAACTAAAATTTAGAATGTAGGCCTCATATACAAAGCGCCCACACCCTGAAGCGGATGCGTCACTGCCACCGATAGCAAAGTTTGTACAGAAATCTTGAGCAACCTCAAGGTCAATGGTACGATGTAAGTATAAGTACGTTCCAGGTTAATAATCGCAAGACCAATTCCACAACACGAGGTATAACATAAACCACCAAAGAACTAAGAAAGTATATCAAGTGCGAAAATTGGACAGAATCATGCAAAGAGAACCAGTCAACAGTTTTCAATTATGTTGGAAAGACGCAAGGTACATGTTCTAGGCGAGTCAAATCAGTATTCAAATCGTGTACTATGCTGGAATATCGGTTGTCAATATCAAAATATGTATTTCAGTTGTGCTTTAGTTGATTTCAACTGTTCGTATATCCAACGTGGCAATATAATTCAACGCGATGAACATACAGGCCCTAGCCCCCGGTTAAGCGGAATTAGACACAATCAAGAAGCAGAGCGCCAGAGATTCTGGACGATCTGTACATATTTACTGATGAGAGAATTATTAATTGTCATTGTAAACACTAAGAAACTTGGAGTGAAGGCGTTTGGTGGAATAACTTTGACACACCAGTTTTTGCAATGCCGGTAATAATTTGTGACGTTGATTGAAATCGTCACACAACACGCATGATCTAACAAATGCTACGAGGCGAGATATGTACACGTTATGTGCAGGACCCTTCGGTATATTTATGTCCATGTAAGGATAATTTACAATGTCAAAATTGAAACTACCCCTCTAAAGTCTGCAGAAGAGGAAACCGTTTTGTGAAAAAACAGGTAGGCGTCCCCTATAGGCCTATAGAAGATGTACCATCTGGAGAGTCTGTGATTTCCTCTGTATATATATATATATATATATATATATATATATATATGGATTTATGGCCATATATGGATTATTTGAAGCCAGCAGATCATCAATACACCTTTTAGTGAATAAGAAAGATCAGACATGGTGAGGATTACTCCTTATTAGTTTCTGCATATAGTCGTATTCATTTGAGAACAGGTATAGGTCCGCCAAAAGGCGGGCACAATTTGTACCCATCGAAATACCTACACACTTGATATATGGTTTCACCGAATTTCACATAGATGTTACTGTTGAGAAAATCAAGCCACTCAGTGAACATGGAAACATCTCATGAATGGTAACACTTAATTGTATGTAGTGGGACTGAAGAATGCTTTGTTTCCCCTGACGTTATATAGCGGCGAGTTTTATTAAACACCGAAACAATTAGTGATGTTTTTCTATCTGTTAAATCCGTTTGTAGTATGGAGAGTGGAGAAAGCGAAAGTGGTCAGGAAGTGATGTCAGAAAACACAAACAATCCGTCTCAACCTTTGTATCTAATAATATTTTATACGCATGCATCCTCTTTATCCTAAACAAGCTCATGTCCATTTCACATGCTTTAAAGGTCAAGCTTGTCTATTACGGTATTGGTGGCAGTGATATAAAGCGAAAGGTAGAGAGCGACGCATGCACTGTAGGGAGTATGCCTACTGTAGCGTAGCGTTGCTGTAGTGGTGACAATACCTTATTATGTATTACAAAAAAAAAAAAAAAGACAGAGAATGTGTCCCAAAATAACCTTTGTGATCTTACTGTATGATACTTATTTTTGATTCAACATTATAAATCCGCACAACTGGGAACACGGATTAAAATGTATTTTCCGTTCTCAACCCAGGTTGCATAATTCTCCGTTATTATTGTAAGTTGTTGTGGCGCGTAAATAAGATTTAAAATCATCTGCAAACGCCAACCTTGGGGTAGTAGGCCTACCGGTAAAAGTAGTTTTGAGTTTTAATAACATTTTGGAACACGTTTGTTATTCTTTCATCCTTTTACTAAAATGTTTTAGTTTCACTACTGCACTCTGCAGCTCTCTTTATTGTAATATGCAGTGATGGACGGAAGCAGAACGTTCCAGAGCTCCAACAGTACTTTCAACGAAGAATCATTTCTACAATTTTCATAATGTGGGGGCGCCAGGCAGCAGTACAAAGCGATATCTAAGGATGAAGCTCTGCTCTTATTTATCATCAGATTTCAAATGATTGGTTGATAGTTGATCATTCACCATTTTAATATATCAGTTGTTACACCCGTACCACCTGCACATTGCACCAGGAGTTCGATACTAAGTTGCTAACATGCATAGATCTACCTGCAGCCTGTTACTTTTGTGAAAAACAGAGCAGGCAGTAATCTGTTTTGACTAAGGCTCCAACAGTATTTACTTCATTTAATTTTGCAAGCTTATGGTTGGCTACTTATCCAGAGTAACTTCCGCTCACAATGATCATGAAATTCACTGGCAACATTTTCAACATACACAAGTCAAATTAGATTAGTCGAATGAAAACAGGATCAGCATTATTTCACACAATTTGTAGGATTCAACATATTGCTTCATGTCATCACGGCTTATGAAATAGCATCTGTCTTATGCTTTGTTCATTGTCAAATTCTATCAGTTCAAACGGCAAATGGAACCCTGTTTTTGGTGTGTGGAATGAGAAATTATAATTGCAATATTTATTTGATTGGTGTTTTACATCATACACAAGTGTAACAGGATGATACAAGTATATAAGAGCTATCTACCTCTTGCTTGGGCGACTCTCCCTATAGTCTAGTGGGGAAAATTATGGACTCCAAACCCAGAGATCGCTGGTTCAAATCCCCAGCTTGTAAGCCCGGTCACATTTGGCGCTACAAACATGGGTACAGGTAGTGGCTTATATAGCAGGCTGTGATGCCTTCAACAAGGAAAGGTGAATGTGACAGGGTGATTTGTATGTATAAGCGTTAACTACCTATGAGTAGTAGTGGCCAGTGGTGGAAGTGTGGACTCCCAACCCAGAGGTCACTGGTTCAAATACTCAGCTGGTAGGCCTGTCAGGCAAGAATAATTCACTTGTGCAAAGGCAGTCAGGGTTTGTAGAGGAAACTCAGCTGCACCATCTCATGACCATCTGTAGGATAAATAATAAATTAATATGTTATGTCAAAAGAGATCAACTTACACAGCACTTACAGCTAAGTTCTAACAAGAGACAGATTGCTACCAGGTAAGTTGTGAAAATGACCAGACTGTGAATTTGTGTGTTTACATGTGCACCTCGGGGGCAGATTTCACAAAGCCAGTTTTAAAAAAAAAGGCAGAATTAGAAAATTTGATTTTAACAGTTTATTTTTGAATGAAAATAAAATTTTGTGTTAAAATCAGGAGTATTAGGCATCATAGTTTTAAATATTAGATGTCAAAACTTTGTGGGATAGACACCTGTTTGGAAAGAGAGAAAGTTATTGATTGATTATTAAGAAAGGAAAGAAAAACAGGTACCTTTACTGACTTTCCGGAAACAGGTTTTTTTTCCCAAATCAGTGTATCATTTTGGATTCGTGAAAACAATAATTACACAGCCAGCACATATACAGTATAACCCGAAACATAATGAAATCACAAATTAACAAGCCACACAATATCTTAATTACATTACATTTTTATGCATTGCAGAACTGCATTTGTGTGGGAGTGTGTGAAGATGTGCTTTCTGAACATAGTATGGTTGAACCTTTTTCTTATGGTATGTTTCTGTGGAAACACCAGTGGTGCAAGGTCGAATGTTGAACCAGGCAAACACTGTGTCGATATCCCAGATCCTACAGGTAAGCACTCCATGTACCTATACCAAAGCCAAATCTAGAGCCATTTTAGTTCAGGAAAATGTTCAGGCTTCTAAACTGTTGAGTGCCCAAACGAATCAAGCTGTATTAAAACTGACAAGAAGATTGAACAAAAATGTGGTTAAATGTACTGTTTACGTAGTTTTCACACAAATTTCTTCATAACTACTTAAAAGCTCTTGGAGGGCATAATCTTGAGTTGCATTTTAAAAAATTCCTTGCAGTCAAAGTTTTACTTTAAAATTTGGGATTATAACGTTTTTTCTCTAGATATGGCCCTTTCTCTAGATCTTTGGACTTCCCACGCAACATTACAGTATGTACATCAGAAACATTTGGTGGTTCTTGATTCTTGTCAACATCACTTATTACATTAAATTCAGACAGCTTGACAGAGTTTCGTAGCCAAATTTTCAATGCAATTTTTGCACATGATTTTTTTCAGGATCTGGTTATGTGGAGACATGTGCCTCTTGCTTTTTTCAACAAAACTGCTTGGACACCAATGTTTGCTTGACTGGTTCAGAGGGTGAATTGTGTGAAAGATGTGTGCATTTCAGTGATTTACTTCACACTGGCCACAAGGCTCAAGGTGATGTTTACTACATTTAGCTTTTGTATACATGTACTACCTTTTGCACTATTATTTGAGCTGGTGTTGTTCTGTTGCTGAAGTCATTAGATGAACTGTTTGATTATATAAACGGATTGAATATTTAGGCATAGTAGTGCTTCAGGGACAAGATTGCATTTTCTTGCAATATAATCTTGACTATAATGTTATATATAAATATATAAATACAATGCAGGTGCATGATGTGTGTTAATAAGTTTTTGAAAAGGATGATGAGTAAGAGTATTACTTAGTATATTTGCTGTACATATGTCATATATAGAGTGTATGCTGTTTCATTTATATTTGCAGGCATTTGTAAACCCTTCTCATTGAAGACCTAAATGTAAATCAGACATTTTCATCAAATATACAGGGACAAATACTGCCCCTTAATATGGATACCCTTTTGTTTTGACACAATTTAGGATAAAATTAAGAAATTGATGAAACATCTGGCCAAGTATGCAGTTATCTATAAGAAAATTTATAAGTACCTGGTAATATTAAATGACATATTTTCAAGTTAATCATATTAAACACATTTTGAAAGTTTTAATCTCATCTAATTTTGGGTTATTGGCATCATTGATATTTTGTCCCTGATGTGTGCGTCTGTCTTATTTTATAGCCTTGTTTTCTAGCTTTTTGGTATCAACCACAATAATCTAAGGCTTTAACCAATGATGTTGTTTAATTCACATTGTTACATTTTTAACTCCATGTGTAATTTTAGGTTACTACAGAGTTGGGAATACCTGTGTTCCTTGTCTGGCTTTTCCGTGGGCTTTAGTAGTTCTTGCAATTTTTACCATCATTTGGCTCTGGGTTGTGGCTTACAATAGTCTGACTCCTTCCTTGGCAACAAAGGTATGCAGGATGATATAATTACATATAATTAAAGATGCAACTTAGTGAGAATGGGCAATATTAGTTCCTTTTGTCATTGTCAAAATAGTCCCAATCACCCTTTATTCATAATTTTCTCTTGCAAATAGAAAATAAAATTAGACCAGTTAGTATTTCATAAACTCTTGAAGTAAGGAATGCTATATAGCCTGATGATTTAATCTCTAAAATAAAATATGAACCATTCTTTATCTTTAAATGATTCCTCTACATTTGTATATAATAGTCCCAGCTCTTGTCTACTATGATAATAAACACATCTACAACAATTGTTTGTTTTGTATCTTTGCATAATTTTTGTCTTTCTTTCTTATTCCAGATAAAGCAAGGCCTTGATTTCTTCCAGTATGTAATCTTGTGTTTTTTCTATCAAGGTGGCTTGGTCGAACACTATCACTCGAACTGCTTTGGTGTTTACATTCTCCTACTTCAGCACCTCTGCAGCAACACCATGTAAGTCAGACAGCGAAATGGAATGATCACACTGTAAAAAAAGAACAACAGGTCTTTCCTCACGAAATAATTAATGGCATGGAAATGTTACCCTTGCGCTACACTGTGTAATAGTCTTAGCATGTCACATGGTCATCACTGGTTATATGAGAAGGCTCTACCCCTTAATGATCATGTGGTATGCTACAACTTATTTGTCACTCAACATGCTGGTTTTATTACTTGCTCTTTTAGAATATGTGTCTTTCTGGCACACTATGCACTTTCCTGAACTGTCAATCTCTCTGACATCACATTTGCTCTTACCTGGAATGGAACGAATATAAACATCATTATGAGAAGCGTTGGCAGCACATACAATGTATCTGGCTTGCGAGATCTGTCATAACAAATACTGAATTCACATGTTTCAAGGTGCAAGCACAATCATGGAAATGCATACAAAGTAAATAGGGCCAAGTCCCCATTAATAATCGTTGAATATGTTAATTGCGACCCTGGAATGCAGTTGTGTAGAAAATATTCTCATTTTTTCTAGCCATTTCATCGATCAACATGCCTCAAGGGTGTGATAAGTTATGATACAATCTGATTTATTGTAGTCTTTTAAAATGATTTTATTACAATTACAGGACATAAACATCTTCATTCACTTTTCTGGGGTCATGTCATCATGTCATCATGAGTGCGAAGTTATTCCCAAATGAAGTCTTCAATATTTGTTCTGATTTTTTCTTAAGGAGAAAAAGACACTGGAAAATAATTTTTGTATGGTGGGTATTTGGGACCACCTTTTGGTATTTATAGTCTTCGTTTAATAATGTTACAAATGAGGATGTAACACAGGTTTAATAAATATTTTTGCACTAGAATTTGTCCTTTTCAGCTAACAAATGTATTAAACCTCAATTTGGATCATATTAATATATTTAATATTATCATAAATATTATCATAATTTAAATTAAATGCATATGTTTCGATATAAACAACAAATTTACATTCAAATAAATTTATTAAACAAGCATCACATCCTTATTTAGAACATTATTATGCAACAGCGATAAATATCAAAACTTGGTCCCAATTACGCACCATACAAAAATATTTTCAAATACCCTTTTCTCTTGAAATAAAAAAATCCAAAAAAAACCCCCAAAAGATCATATCTGCTATTAAGTTTTGACACTCTTACTTGTGATTTCGGCATTATTTGTATGTTTTCTTGTCCTTGACGCTGGTGATATATGTATATATATGGTTTTAGGTGAACTGCAAGGATATAGATTTGTTACAGAAAATTAACTGATTAAATACTCGGTGTTAATTGTGTTTTACGTGTAAAGAGTCTGGGCTTATCAGCAAATTGTAATTCAGAAAGCAACAATTCATTGCCTGTCTTTAATGGTTGCATGTATACAATAATATGAATGTTTGTGTTTTTAACGGGCCGGTATCAGGTGACAACAGCTGACTTTGAGGATTGCCATGTGTATTGTTTCAGCTTGCTTGGTTTCTCAGTCACCGCTGTTATACTTTATGGAGTGGGGAGTCACTGTCGCTATCGTTGCCATCTCTCTCATACTCATGTGGGTTCTAGATCTCAGAAAGGTAAAGTCACAATCTTAATAATTAGTGTTGAAAGGTTTCCATTCCTTTATGTAACTTGAAATGGAATGCATACAGCCTGCTTCTGATTTTCTTGCCTGCTATAAGTATAACGGTAATTAAGTTGTTGGTTTGGAATAGTAAGTAAAATCATACTGACTCAAAAGTAGGTGAGGATAGTTTGAAAAACTCAAATCAAACACAGATCAAAATGTTAATCTAGGCTTGTAAAGAAAAATAACCATCTACATCAATCAAATTTGGTGAGATTATAAGTAGTAGAGCATTGTTTTTTTGCAATGCAAAAGAAAAAAAAATGTACACAACAATACAAGCATAAGTGTAAATTTTTTTTTTTAAATTGCAGGAATCTCGACTGAAAAAAGGTGGAATACAAGTATTAGTTCAGAAGAAGTTGTGGAGAAAACGAGCTGTTTATCGAAGATTTGCATATCTGATTCTTATGATATTTTATGTGCCTGTTACAACTTCAGCGATACAGTCTTTCAGCTGCACTGCTGGCCTCTACCCTGAAGTATGAAAATTGATAAATATAGGTTAAATACAATATATATAGAGCATTGGGTAGATTGCTTTCGAAAATTTGTTTCAGCAGTTTGTGTCAGTTTATAATGATGTGATAGCCTTTTGTTATTCTTAAATTTTCCAGCTGTCTTTTTTTTCTTTGTATACTTTGAGATTATTGGGTATAATAAGTTGATTGTGAAGAATCGATGCGGTTAAATGAAGCTAATTTATTTTTAATGTGAAATTCATCAGATATTATGAGGTTGATTCACAAATGGATAATTTAAGCTATGCATTATGATTCCTTTATGGTTTGAAAATATACTCTCACATGTAAAGTGTTTATTAATAACCTCATAGAGACTATACCAGAGAAAAATTGTATATGTTTTTGTTTAAACAGTTCAAACTGGACTGTATGTATTCTTCAATAGCCAACCTATGACCTTTCAGAAATGTTATGTTTGGTATCTTGCAATTTACTGATTTTACACAGTAATTAATTTTTTAATCGCTTTCACTGTGACTTGAACTTCAAAGTTACTGTTTGTAGGAAAAAACACAATGCTTAACCCCAAGTGGGAGGCCTCTCTGCAAAGTGGATGCTTGTGTTTCACACTACAGTGGAGACTTGTAAACTCTCTTCCCATCTGTAACAAAGTGGTCCAAAGCTATTTTTTTTTTTGTCGTTTCATTGATTACGTCACAGTTATTGCTGCATATGTGGTCATAAAACACCTAGTTAGTACACAAGCATGGCAACGTCACAGACAAAAATGATGTGTTTTATTGCAGTTTGACTGCTTTGTGTAGCTGATCCTCAAGTCTCTTAATGTAACATCATGTCGTCACAGAAATAATACTAATGTCCTTGGTCATGTGCATGTTCTTCAGTGACAGTTCAGAAAGCAGTGAACCTCAAGGTGGAAAATTTATGAGCCTCATTGTCATCACTTATCCGTGCATTTTACAGAAAGTGCAGGGAAACGGAGAGTTTTCTAACCTAAGTTATCTTCATATACTTATATTTAACTCTGTAGCATTCAAAGCTACTATATGATATATACAAGTCACAGTATAGAAAGTCTCATGTACATGTACCTTGAATGGACTAAAATCTTATCTTCCTAGCATTTAAGAGTTAACATACCCGAGTGTTTCGTTATGTTTTGACAGAGTTTGACATTGCACCGTGGACAAGGGCTGTTCCTATATGACATGAGGATTAACTGTGATGAAGTGGGATTTTCTGTGAGTATACCATGTTGTGGCACTTTAACATTCATATTTCATGGTCCATTTTGCAGGTCTGAAGAAAAGTTCATGAAACTTTTTGAAACCCTCTGTGTTCGTGTAATAAAGTTACCAGAGCAAGTAAATATGCTAAAAATTTTCCACTTCACAAGAATTTAGACCAAGCCAGAGGGGTCAAAAAGTGGAAAAACTATGCTATGATTTAGACTATTCTGGGAATTTATAATTAATGTTATGATGGTGTAGGAAAAATTGGTATATCATATAACTTAAGTGCATAAGTGCATAACTGTAGGGAGAGTATAGCTTCAGTAATCTATGGTGTAGCATTATTCTATGGTATTGGAGTGCAGGTGGGTAAGAAATCTCTGGTTAGATGTCTTTGACACACCCATTTGATCTAAATGACACCTGAGTTTGGTAATTGATGTGAAGAGCTGGTAATGGCTGAGTGGTTAAAATTTATGTGTTTCAATAAATAAGACAAATGAGATGCAGGTTCAATCTTGGCATGGAAGGGAATTTGTAGAGTCTCTTTTCTCACTGCACGTTCGAGGGACTGACCCCAGTGGGATCAGCACCAGGAAATATGGCATATCTGCACAACAGAATAAGCTATTCCATCGTCATACATACCACTGCCTATTTCAGGAGTGTTATACCACATTTTTACTTACACCACCTGTATGCGTACCTGAAGTATATTAATGGGGAGGTGGCATATTTTTTAATCCCATGAGATGGTGCTAGTGTGAAGCAGGACCTTGAGCCATTGTTATGTCAAGAATGGATTGTGGCATAACGTCTACACAGTTAAAATGCATCCCTTATGTCATACCGTCTTTAATGTGGCGTCATCATAATGAGCTGGAAAAGCAACATTTGAAGTCAATAAAATGACGTCAGGGCCCAGCTGTCGGCATTTGACAGGTCCCCATCGCTAAGTTTTATCAGGAATTAGTGATGCCTCTCTCATTCCACTTTTATGCATTCAGCACAAGATGTTTAAAATGGGACCCACAGGTCTTCATGACCAGGGCCCAGTTTCACGAAGCTCACGTTACGAGCTCACAACTACCACGACGACGTAATACCTACAGTACTGGTTGCTGTATTAGTTAAATGGACGTAACGCTAAGAGTGCTTGGTGAAACCAGGTCCAGAACTTGAGATTTCTGTAATATCTGCAATACCACTGACTGAACTAGCAGCATGTTTGCTTAGTATACATGGAACAAATCACAACCATGCGACCGTGTTGTCAGTTAAGTTCTGTACTTTTTAATGCTGTTGCACATGTAAGTGAATTTCTTGTATAAAGCATATTAATGTTTTCCATTGGAAGAATTAGGGTAACTTTTATAGTATACATTAATATTGGTGAACATATTTATGTGTGCCATTTCAGAGATGAATGGAATAAGTCATGGAGATACGTGGCATTTACATTGCCTGAAATGGGAGATGGTGAGGGGCCATTATTAGCTTAATGATTTAATTGATTCTTCTGGAACTCTACTAACTTTTAACCAGTGAGGCCACAGGTTCAAATCCAGATTCCACTGTTTTTGCTCTTCTTTTGTGTCAGGGACTGAGATTGTGGCCTCCCCGGCTCCATATCTGGTTTCTTCTAACCATAAACTGAACTCTGGCTGATGTGACATAAGTGAAATATGACATTGCAGAAGGATTATATAAGAAAACTATTAGTTTTAATTACAGCTATTTGCCCTTTCTCTTTTCAGGCTATGAATTCATTAATCACTTTGATTATGGTGGCCCACACATGTTTGTTACCTCTACTGGTGCTTTTCTTCACTCTCAGGCAGAAGAAGTGGGGATTTCTACAGTGCAAAATGATTCAGTATGGGTGAGGTGAAAATGTAGTACATGTATATGATGTGTGGTACGGACTGATCAGTTCAAATAGACACCAAGTTAAACACATGTAGCCTGCCCATTTAATACTCATGTTAATATGTACACATCAGGTCATACATGAAGAAACTGACAGATAGGAAAAAAATTGTTTTCGCACATAGTGTATTCATATATTGATACTACAGCATAAATAAAATGGCTTTTTGAGGTAACATCAGTGACAACAAAAGCATATTTCACCTAAATACAAGGTGCATGATATGTGGGTTTTAACACTGACAGACCTGTGTACGAGACGTACAAGGAGAGATGGTGTTTCTGGGAGACGTTGGTCATGCTGAGAAAAATTGTCTATATACTTCTGACCAACACCTATCCAATAAGGTAAGGCAACAAAGGTACCATTTGTGTTTCTTGTTTGAATTCAAAGAAGATTCAGGGTGTCCTAGTGCAATACTTATTCATCAGTAATGGATGGAACATTAAAAAATCAAGAAGCCTGTTTTTATAGCTATGAAAATATATTTCTGTGCCTTCCTGTGCCTTCAGCTTGCTGAATTTCAAGCCTGTCTAGCTTTTGTAGTACCAAATATTTGATTGCATGAATTTGGTCTCATTTTGCATTTCATTAATACACTTCTGTTTGATTTGTTTGTTGAATTACCCAAGTCCCGTATACCAAGCCATCGGTCATTTGTGTGTCACTGGAACTTTCTTACTGGCTACAGTAATCTTCAGACCATTCAGGTAAATACCACTCATCTGTTAAAATATAAGTTCATTAATGTGCTTAGCACTTAGGCCAGATGCTTTACGTTGTAATCTGATGACCTTTCGATACATTTACTACATCTATACAAGTGTAGCTTTAGAAATAGCAATAATATACAGATATAGATATGGTTAGCCAACAGTAAACAGAAGGCAAAAAGAAACACAAGGCAAAAGATACTCTATCTGCAAAACCAATGCAAACTCTTCTAGTGTATGCATTTCTTCCGTATGGAGAATTCTTTAGCAATTTGTCTCTCAGCAGTTCATAAAATGTGATTTAGGAAATCAAATGGGAATGTCTAAGCCACTGAAACAGCAGTAACAGTAGAGCAGCGCAGATGAACAGCATTGGCTCTCACATGTTAGAACAGTGACTGGGAGCCAGGTCCAGGAATTTGGTATAGCAATTTTTATCGTCAACTGATGGATAGATACTTGTAACAATTACACACCAACTGTAGCACATCAAGAAAGAACAAAAAAACACACGCCTGTATACAGGATCAAATATATGAATAGAAATATGTGAAATATGTTTGCTTAACTAAATATTTGAATCTAATATGAAACACTTTTTTAATTAAACAATATGTATTTTATTTATTCCTCAGGAAATTCACCTGGAATCGACAAATGTTGAGAATGTTGTCTCCTTCCATAATATTTGAGGTAAAAAAAGTCTGACTGACAACCAGTTCATTAGTGAATATACTCGACATTTTGTCAGGCAAATAAGCAATACAATGTTTTGTGAGCTTGTCTTACTACAACTATGGTAAAATTCACTGATCCAACAAAACAAGGTACAGTAGCTATTGATCCTTGAAGGTAATTTCAGTAAATTATATGTACAAATGTGATGCAAGACACTGTGCGACCTTATCTGTGAAGTTCTGTATTTGCTCTCAAAATGTGCACTGTAAATCTATTTTTAAATGGGCAAATAATTGCTAGAAATATTGCTTTTGGTTTGGAAACTTAAATTTTTTTCAGTAAGGTATCATCCTTTTTTCCCCTGACAAACCTCATAACACATTTCTAAGATTAATGAAACTTAAAGAATCAGGAAATATGAGTAACTGTAATAGTCTGAACCAAATTTGGGTGCATGTACAGGACTTGCATGAACCAATTCAAAAATGTTCTTTTTGTTGAAGGTGTTGTCAAACTTCAGCCTTATTTTGCTTGAGACACAAGGGTTGTTGATAGCTTATGGCATCACAGTTCCAGCCTTAGACGCAGCATTTGTTATATCTCTGGCTGTCGCTCTGGTGTGCTGGTTAACTATAATTCTGGCAGTGGAGTATGAAAAGAACTTGGCAGTGGTAAGAATCTCACACTCAGAAAGGTACACCAATCTAGAGAGCAAAGTGGATAAGGTTGATTCTGCACAATTGAGTACAAGATTCACACATTTGCTTAGTAAAAAATTCATTCTGAATGGCAATACTTGAAGTCTTATGTATGTGTACTGGGCTTTTCTAAGTTATTGTGCACTATTTCGCTTTTTGGACTTAGCATTCGAACAATACCCAAAGAGCATTTCACTCGTATGACACTTGTTGGGCTTACAGGTCTCAAGACAAAACAAGACCAGAGGAGAGCATGCTAACCAATAGTTGTAGAAGCTGGATTCAGGAGGCCTCCAAAGTACGCTATTGTGCCAGCTGTTTTTTCTGTTCTTCGCCCTGCATTCATGTTCTCATGTTTCGAATGAATGTAATACAGATTTTCATATGATTCCAGTTTGAAGACTTTGAGGTGCCACTTGTTGAAAAGAGATCTCTATTTCTGGTAGAAGAGGATAACTCTCAAAGTAAAGATGCAGCAAGACGAAGGATAGATGAAGTGAGGCTGTTGGGCACAAGGGTGCAGCCGGTAGGGTCAGGGAACCATCCAGATGCCTCAGCATCAAGGAGTAAAGGGCTTACACACAAAAATGGACAAGCTAGAAAGCTGTATGCCACAAGAGAACGAGAAAACAAGTCTGTTGATAAAATAGCACTCGGGCTGAAGGGACATGACAATACGGTAGAAAAGTCACAGGAGAAATTACACAAGAGACCATGGAATGCAAATGATCCAGAGAAAGATGCAGAGAAACGCAGGCAAGCTGTTGGAGAAGTGAAGGCTTTTGAGAAAACATTGGAACACCAGAAGAAACGCGCAGGAGAAACTAAGGCACCAGAGACCAGTGTAGTAACTGAGGAGGACAATGAACAGAAACATGTAAAGTCACAAGATGAATTGTTATTGGTATTAGATGTGGATAGCAAGGAGCCTTTCACAAGTAGTCATGTGCCAGTACCTAGTGATCAACAAATAAACTCAAGAAAAGGGGGAAGAGAGGGAACACCAGACCCACCAGAAAATTTATTTGATGACAGTTCCAATACTTCATTGTTCTGACAAAGGACTACATTATATAGTAATGCAGATGATATGTCTGCTAAATTTTTCATTTCTCCAAGAAAAGTCATCAATATAAGATAATAATACAAAGAAGAGAAAGGTTTTCATAAGAGTTATCGGTTTATTACTATCCATCAAATTTAAGATCAATGTAACCATACTGGACACACACACATTGTGAACAAATCTGAATCCAGTCCAATAATATTAATACAAACATTACACTTGACATTCATCTCCAATAATGTCACCAGTCACTGGTAAAATGTTGCTTTGAAGAATTAGGTTTATTAGACTTTTCATAATTTTACTGTCAATCGCAAATATACCGAAAACTGTAGAACAAGCATTGATTAAGAATAAAAGTCATGAGTATCCTTTTTCATAATCTTGAGCTGAAATAGCAAAAAGAACATGTACATAATTTACAGGAGTACATGGTCAAAATGCATAATTCATCATATGAATCAACTAACGGTGCCAGGGTATATCTGACCTGAAAACAGTTAACTTTACAATATTCTGCACAACAAAATATTAATGATCCACAATCATTTTCATAAACTAAATTACTTTAAATACATGTAGATACAGGCTATTAAAAGTGAGAAGATAAAATGCTACCCACATGAAAGGAAAAAAACACTAACGGAACAATTGTCAGCATTAAGACCCATTCCAAAATTAGGTGAAAAAAATAAAAAAGTGTAAACAAAAGATGTTGCAAGAACAAAATAACAGGTATGACGGAAAAATTCCCTTGCGATATCTGTTACCATGCCTTTTTTAAATGTAGTTTAAAAAGGTTGCTTTGTTAACCACTGCACTGTTAGGCAGTCTTTTAAAGACTGTGATTTAAATTTTTCCTTATATGGTCTATCAGCAGTTGATATCACATCACAGCTGGCAATCAACACATTTAATGAAAAGTGCCTGTGCACATTCTCATTCTTGAAAATATCAAGATAGTGTTGAGCTAATTTTGGTTTAAGCAAGCACTGGCTTATTGTTCAAGCGCAGTCCTGATTCATTCTGCAATATCAAGATACCATTGTTACTACTTTTGTAACAAAATATTTTGGTTAAGGCTTCTTTTGTATGACTCTCCAGTGGAAAGAATTCACCCAAAAGTGCATGTACAGCGGCAAATAAATTTAATAAAAATACTACTTTTTTCAAGGAGGAAATCATTGTCCTTCCAAAGGACCCTTAAGAACACCCTTAAGTTAAAGAAAACTCTCAGAATCATGAAACTTTTTTATAATTATAGGTCAAATATAGCAATAATAATTGGGTTGTGAAGACGATAAAGTATGTTTTTTGCTTGTTGACACTGAACAGACTAGATGCATAGCCTTGAGGGCAAAACAATATGAAAAGTGGTAACAATTTTGTTAAACTTACCTCAGCACTAATGTAAAATAAATTAGACTTTCATGCCTCAAGATACAACTTTTTTAACACTTACAGACCCTTTCTGTTCATAAATCTCATGCAATGAGCAAAGTACACAGCAAAATTTTTTTTTTTCATTCTCATAATGACAACAAAACATGATAAGCCATACTCAGAAAAGCCATTTGAAGGATCAATGCTTCTCCTAGTATACTAAGAAACCATTCAAGATTATATATGTAACACAGAATGCAAAAAATACTTCCTCAACAATGTAATTCTTTAATACTCTTAACATGGTACAAGCCAATTTCAATTAATCAATCTCAATTCTTCCCCCTGGCACCTTACTCATATATTCTTCTAAATTTATGAAGATCACAACAAAATTTAGAAATTTCCATATGCATAATTATCAATATGCATAAACCATGTAGCATTTGAGAAAACTATGAACTGGTAGGTCTGTCACCACAATAAGTCAGTGTTGCAGCAAGAGGAGGTCACCAGAATAAGTCAACGGTGAAGCAACACCTTGTGACCAGAATAAGTCAATGGTGTAGTAATAGCATGCCATCAGCATAAGTCAATGGTATAGCAATTAGTCAATGGTGTAGCAACAGCATGTCACCAAAACAAGTCCATGGTGTAGCGCGAGCATGTAACCTGATACTAAAGTGAATGGTGTGACATGGTAAAGTGGACTCTAATGCTACAGATACTTGTGCACAAGGTATATTTCAATTTTATCCATACTTGTAAGTTCTACTATTATGTCAAGATAGCCTTTTTCTATAACACTACCTCAAATCAAAGCCTTTCACTTGTAATTCTGGTCTCCCTTTTAAGTAACCTGACCTATAAGAACACCTTACTACACATACTTGATAGATCACCTCCATTTCCCACAGCCATAACAGTGGTTTCACAGCTTACTGCTATGTCAAGAATGTGACCACTCATACTGAATTACTCCTAATAATTCCTTTCTATTGGTTGGAAGATAAAATGTGTTAATCTTGAGACAACAGGAAAAATGAATAAGAACCTTTTACATAATAATGCCAGAGTTCAACTTTAGCAATAATTCATCTCTCCCTGCGAAACAATATGTTGAAATTCCACATAAATGCAACATATTTCAAAATGGAAAACAAAGGACTAGTTGCAGGATACGTACAATTGCATACACAATATGTGTCATGTTTATATACAATGTATGTGTACCACAAAAAGATGTTTTACCACCGCATAACCTGAAAAATGATATATGCTTTTGCCAGAGAATAATGAAAAATCACAGTTTACGGTCATGATTTGAAAAGAGAGTGTGGCTGCCATGAGTTATTCCTTCGTCGTTTGGCTGAATAAGAGTCTGCATAATGGCCTCCAATGCCCTGAGAGTGCTGCCCTATGTAGTTTCCATCTGGGCTGACCTCAGGTGCTGGCAACAAACTGCTGTATGTACGCTTTTTTCCAATGGGTGTAGCCTGTAAGAGTGAAATTTCAACATGAAGCTTGGCTAACCATGAAACCCCAGACACACACCTCCCCCAGCTCTCTAAGTTACAAGGGACACATTTGTACATGTAACGTCCTAACCATGCCACTTTGGAAACACTGTTAACAAGAGCTAATGAACCACATACATGTATGAACTCTGAGCATCCCAAATTCTGGGCATTTTATTTTATAGTTTTTGTTAAGTTCAAATGTGCACATAGATAAACAATATGTTCTAGTCTTTAAATGACATACATCATCTTTTCAAATTGCAATGTAAGTTTAAACTTTAGTGGTGAAATTTGTTGAGGATGGAGTTTTGGTCATACTCTTTGAGAATCTTGTCTTAACAGCATGGAAGGACATGTAGGAAGTTTTACTCAACTCCTTACTATTAAAGATGTGGAAATAACAAAAAGGGTGAAATTTATCTAATTTTATAGTGTATAAATGTATACATATACAGCAGTCACATATCAATATTTAGTTTATAAATGAGGGACAAAAGAAATATTGCTCTTTGTACAATTGTATATCAGCTAAACCTGATTATTTTGCAGACCATATAATTTTTGGTCTGCACAATGCACTATGTCAGGAATTCAGTAATTTATAATATTTAATATGTACACACTGAATCAACAACGGATTATCCCCCTCATATTATTGAACTCTACATATGTGCAAACCCTGATCTCAATACTGGCAGTACTTTTTAATATACCTCCCTTAACATTTTGTTTAACATTGCTTTCTTTGTTATTGAACGACCCTTGGGTACGGCAAGCTAAAAAGGCTTGTCACATTATCTAGAAGACAATAACAATTAACCAGTTAATCTAACTTAATTACCAGAAATCAATCTTAACTCCACACATTTAGGATAACAATTTGCTTTGCCATGTTAAAATTTTTTTTATTTCATACAGTTGTTGTCTAAGAGGTATGAAACCATATATAGAAACAGACAGAAGCAATAAAATAGCTTTTGGGCGATGATGATCACCTATTCACTTTGGAGGGAGACATAGCATTGTTCTAGGAGTGGTTTAGACAACACAGAAGATTTTGAAACAGGACTCATTTCCCTCATTTTAAATTGCCAGCGACATGTATGAACCTTACACATCCAAAACAATTGTTAACGGCAGAAATGCTGAATTACTGAACTTATCTAGATCAATATCTAAAAACTAAATTGCATACCAAAAGGCCAGAAGTTTTGGAGCCCACAGTGCCTATGGCTTGGCGACTAGTAGGACCCTTATGCGGAGAAAATAGTTCACCCTGTAGACTCTGCGAAGAAGTGATTGTGACACATTTAGCACCATTGGCAGCATTAGTATGATGTACTAAGTGCAGCAGAAATACCTGTACAGCGGGGCTACAAATTTGCTATTACTACACAATGTGCAGTGTTATAATACTACATGAAGGATTATCCAAATTTTACTCAACTTCTTTTTTCCATAAGTAAATATTTGATTGATCAAAGATAAACTTGAAACAACCATGTCTTCAACAGAGTTCTTATTCAGCATAGGTACTGACTAACTACCAATTTAAAGCATCTGAAACAGTTTTAAATTTTGCTCATGTCTCTAGATACTCTGCTGTCAGTGATCCCATTTTCAGCAGGGATATTGTTTAGCAAAAGGTTAGCATGTATATCAAATTAGAAAAAACTATCCGAAGCAGTTTGGCTTCCACACACAGATAATGCTGTCTCTGTCATATATGTAGCTGCCATGATCTTACATATATGTGATTAAAAGACATCGTTAACCTTTATTAACCTTTCATAACATTATTTATGGTATTTAGGCTTCACTGTGCAATATTCTACTTATAATTCATATTTTGACTATCTTGGTTAAGTTAAGCATTGTTTTTAGCTGTAGGCCATCACAGTCTTGTAAATATAGTTTGTTGTCATACATGATGACTTGTATAATCTGTATAAAATTCTGAGGCCAGTTGCTTAAAAGTGTACAAAACGTTAAGCTAGGCTTAAATCTTAATACTGGTCTTGTTCTAATACAAAACCAATTGGACTAGTCTGCACTAAAGTTAATACTTAAGCTTAACTTGTATTACATTTTTGAACAGCTGCACCCTGATCCATATAAAGTTTACTTTACTTGTACTATAAAGTATGCTGAGTTCTGATTGAACATCATAAAACAAAATATTTCTTTTCAAAGTTATGGCACATTAAAATGTAATAACAAAATGATATCTATAATGTGAAGTAACACTTCATCAGCAAAGGATATCCTGACGTATAAATAATAAAGCTTACTAACATGTGGGACAGGGTCTGGAAGTAATGCTTGCTGCTTCATGGAGTTCTCCATCTTGCTGGACTGAAAAATAATGAAGCATTCTGAATTAGCTAAAAATATGATTGCTACCAAAATAAGATTTCAATAAGTATCATGTGTTCAATAACTGAATTTAAAAGCTACCTCACCTCCAAAGCCTTTGTGTTGAAAGAGAAGCGGTTAAATGATAAGGATTGTGACAGTCCTTAATTGGTTCCCTCAATCTACTGTGTCATGGGAATGTTGAAAATGTTAGGCAACCATTTTGCCATTACTTTACTTTACTACTTTATCTGTCTCTCCCTTTTCGAGAGACAGAAATGACATCTCTGTCCCTTAGGAACTTCCAAAGTTCACAACATTCAGATTCTCTATCTTCTTTATCACTCATCTGCTCTCAATTACTTCTTATGACACTTTTTTTCAGAGGCCCATGTTATAGTGAATGTGCCTAGCATTTTTGACAGGTCACATGATACAGTTGGACTTTTCCTACATTCAAATATATAAAAGAATAAATTTGAGACTCTAATATTACAGCATGATTTGCAAGTTTTGGGTATAACCCCCAGTCGACATTTAGCTTCATATAACACTATACTCTCAAATGTTTTTAGTGTCATTTCACCACAAGCAAATTATACTGAAACTATCTATATACACAGTGTAAACCTATACTTTTATACGTTTGAATGGCGAGCAACCTAAAATTTCACCCATTTAGCCAGAATCTTTCCAGAATCTAAGAGTTCTGTTTATCTTAGGAAGGTGTTTTGAGGTTAGCTTGGCAGGTAAACTGATATTCAACTGAGAAAATGTAAATTTCAGAACCAAAAGTATTATTTGTACTGCATTTCCCAATACAAAATGCTGTTTTTTGAGAAAAATTTTGGGTGATTTAACATAATTGTTGAAACTTGCTCTTTAAAAATGCAACAAATTAAAGAGGAATAACGTAAACTCTGGCTACTTTACCTGAAAACTATGAGAACCTATGCCCAGTGAGGAGCTGTTGTAGGAATTCGAATGGGACATTGGGTTTGGGAGCAATGGCTGTGGTTTGGTGACGTTATCAACTACATTTGTCTAAAAATCAATATAACCACAACAGTTTAGGTTTTACAGGCACAAAGTTCAAATTAGAAGTACATTGAATGGCAATAGAAGATTGTTCAAATTTGCATTAAAAAAGACAATGTTTTATTTCAAACTGTTTCTTTAATATTGCTACTGATATTAGGACACACTTCTGGACATACACATACATGTAGTGTTTTGCATTAATTTCTTTCTCAAAATATTTCAAAATCTTTAATCAAGATAAAAGAAATGTTTAGATTTACATAAAAAAATACATTTAGATACAGTAGACATCATACTATCTACACTTGACATTAAGCATGCATCTTCATGTATCTTTATAAATATTTACCTTGTTACCATGGTGACCCAGTTGTTCAAAGAGATTACTGTATGGATCAGGTAACAAGGGCTGTTGTTTTGAGAAGTTATTGGAGTTCGTCTGTAACAAGATAAATACACACATTTATGCACTATATAGTAATGTTTAAAGTGGAAGACAATACCTGAATAATGTTTATGTCAACTTAAAGACTACTATTCAAGGTATCTTAAACTGGCATTAAATATTTTTTTAGATTTTTTTTTCAACCCTGTAAAAGTCTAGTGAAACTTCGTCTTGATACAGTTTCAGCACGTCTCCCTTACTGACAGCCAGGTGACGTCACCTTTACTCTAGCTCTCTAGCGCCTAGGATATTTTCCGTATTATAGTCAAAGCCGCAGCTTATAGCAAATAAAAGTTGTGGACTTGGGCGATGAAGGTCCAAGTGATAAATAGCTTTCTCAGAAAAAGGACATACTGGCAAGATATTTCTTCTACTGCTTGAACTGTTGATACAGTAAGCCTGCTATATGATTTACACTTAATTTTAAGTAGCCTGCACATGCACGGCCTCAGGGTATTCCTGGTTCAAGTTGTAGCCTCCGGAGTGGTTGTGCTGGTGAGTTTGACCCCTATTAAATATTTACAAAATTACAATAGGATTGTTGTACAACTAGACTCATGCTCAATTTTGAAACAAATATAAATAAATCTAAGCGCCACTGAGGCTGATCTAGGCATTCAACTGTCACTGAGTTTTATGCTTCAGTTGTGTGAGAGTGGCTTCTAAGATGAAAGCGGTGCTGACCTAGATATCGCGGACATCAGAGAAAGCACTCTGGTTTGAACACAGCGTTTCGATAATTTTACTGTATTTTATATCAGAAACAGAAAAAAATCATCCCATCTATGCAAGAAAGACAGGCGAAAAATTTCAATTCCTCAATTCTCATATACTCAAGAAATGATATCATAAAATTTAATTAATTTTACGCATTGTCTGGTGAGATGCTGTCTTCTAATTCCCTTCAACCTTCAGCATCCCTAATGAATTTTTCAGTGACCTTGACATTTGTTATTTAGAAACTGATGAATAAACGGTAAAATGACCAACAAAAAATGTATTTGTATAATTTGAACATCGTGTCTTAGTAGGTCTAGTGTCTACTGAGGAAAAGAATGCGGTTTGGGCCAAGACAGTATGCTGCTGTCTGACATAATTTGTGATACTGTCGTTGAACATTACACGGCTTGTAAATCAACTAATTTGATGTCTGTGGTGGACCATGAATGATACATAAATGATGCCACAACACTGTGTGAATTCGCCCCTCCGCTTTACCTAACTAAATCATTGCAAACGATCTCAAAATGATGTCTTATGCAGTAGTCCTGTGTTATCTTATATCACTTCATGGAGTGAATGCTACGTCACAGCTTAGGATGTGCAATCTTCTTGACATCATAAAGGGAACTTCATGCAGTAAATCTTTTGCTGTGCTTTTCATCAAATAAAGGGAGCGGTATAGTATGATACTAGTACTTACTGTGTTACTGACTAAACTGCTGACATTTTGTGAACCAGATCCTTGAAAGATTGTGGGTAACAATGGAGGACGCTTTTGGATACAGGTGACCAGTGCCTATATATAAAGTAAACAAAGTAAAGCCATACTTAACTTTAGGTAGGCCCAGCTAAGAACACAATCATGTACATCACTCAAACATTTTGTTTATTTAAAAATCCTACAACTTTACAAGCAAACAAGATTTCTGAACATCAAAATGCACTGGTCAGGATACAGTTTCAACAGGCATGTAAGCCTAGGTATAACAGCACCTCAAGTTTAAAATCTCTATGTGAAGCCGTTCTGTATATAGGGTGTTGGAACCATGAAAAACCCATACACTAGGATAACAAAAAGGAAAGTAGAATCCATTTTCAGTTCTGCTTGAAGCTTCTTGGCCACTAAAAGATAAATAACCTTGAAAGCCTTAAGTGAAGCTGATCTGTAGATATAATGTTAATGCCAAAACAGTAATGCACAGGCAGACAATGCCAACTACAACTTTTTCATTAAGGTAGTCTGAGAGGTAACTATTTCCTAAGATTATTTCATTATGCAACCATATGCTTACATTTTTATTGACTTGTTCGCAGTTTTGTGACCTTAACATCTGGAATGGTGAAGGCAATAATGGAGGTGGTTTCTGGACAGTGCTGCTGGATGTCTATGAAAATAAGAAAACAACATGACATAAAATCTGATTATCTTGGCAACCTTTAAATAAAACCTTTTGTTAATGAATCAAATGCAAGTATGATTCCATTTACTTATTTATTTATTTGATTGCTGTTTTACACAGCAAAGCATTTCACTTATATGACGGCAGCAAGCATTATGGTGGGAGGAAAGTGTACAGAACCTGGCGAAACCCACAACCTTCCACAGGTTGCTGGCTAGACTTGCACTCACAGCATCCACATCTGTATAACACTTTATTTACCCAAAACTTGCTGACTGCTCTTTGTCTGCTGTGACGCTATACACAATTCACATGTCTGTCCACCACACATGAACTATTCTATATAAATCTTTTCAATGCATTCATATACATGTACACCATGTCAAACTAACTGTGATGATATAAAGCTGCCCATTGCCACTGTAATACTTTATGTACCCATCGCATGTATCACATACTGGTAATACTCCAGCCAATGGACATTATTTACGTGAAAGAACTGTTAATTTTACATTCTTGAACTGTGCTAAGCAGACAAATTTTGAGCCACAGAAAACACATTTACATTGTTAGTGACAAGACTGTGGATGTTTTGTGAGCCTGACATCTGGAATGGTGCTGGTAGCAATGGAGGTGGTTTCTGTACAGTACTGCTGGGTGTCTACAAAAGTGAAAAGAAGAAACTATGCAGATATTAACAGAACACCTCATGACAAATTCTGCACAAATCTTGATGCAACCCTTCTCAACTCAGCTGCATGCACATGGTCGTCACTCAATCACAAAGAATCTAACCCAATATTAACACAAGAGGTTACTTTTCATACTCTGTCCACCATTACTATGAAATCCACCTGTTTGGTAGAATCCTAGACATGAGGTTATAGTACTTGAGTCTGCAGGGGGCTAAACACACTCTTTCTCTGATGCATGCAGGAAAAATTGTTTTGTGTTGTTATCACAAAAAACAAAAAACATTTGCTAGGTGGCGCTGTTATTCACAGTCCTCTTCGAAGGAGTTAAAAATGCAAATAAGAAAAGTTGTGGGTGGTGCACAGCTCTGGTTAAAGAGCACCGCCATAGAAAACTTGGTTGTTCATGCAATTGCCTTTGTTCTGAGCCCAATTTTTTTTTCAGGGCATTATACACAAAAAAACATATCCCGGGATTTTGGCACTCATGTACATGTTTTGTGAGTAGTTAATTGATGTTATGCAAACTGGATACCTGGAAGGGTGCTGGTAACAAGGGATGGGCTTTGTGGACTTTGCCACTTGCTGTCTGAAAACAAATAGAAGAAGAACACTTAACTTTCCACCCAAAGTATTCATATAATGGACATTTTGACACTTATGGTGAATGGAGGCTGGTCATACACGTATTGCAGTTCTAAATTCAGAAGTCTACTAATCCACTGATTCAACTTGTAAGATTTAAGATTGCATTTCCTCATTATACAAAATATCATATTAAATGTGGCTATAGTGAAATAAACTTAAGCGTTCAGCACATCTCAATAAGCAGACTGATCAAAGTTGATGCCCTGGGTACCTCATTTTCAACCCCCTTGAACTATGCATAATTACACCATCACATGTTGTATCACAACTGAAAACTTCATAACAATTTATATAAACTATTTCAAAAAGTCTTACCTGTTGAGTGTAGTTGTTGATTTGACAGGTCTTATATACAGGAGGATTACTAAGTCCTGGTTCAGGTAACAAGGCTGACTTTTGATGATGAAAGTTGTGGACGCCATTCCCCTGTTCACTGCCAATCAAGTCTACACACTGATCATTCTGAGTGAAAGCAGGAACGTTATTATTCTGACAATGATCCACATTTGTGTTGTTGTTATTCTGTCCAATATGAAATGGTGGTGTGGAATTGCTGTAATTTCCAAGTAAACTGTTTCCGTTGGACACAGTACTGTTATTAGCATATGCCATGCTGTTGTTAGCATTGGTCGCTGGCATAAAACCCTTACTTCCAGAATACTGCGAAGCCAGTGTTTGTAAATTACGCAGGAAGTTCTCTTTACAGTCTTCTGTTGTGTTAGTTCTTTCACCGATTAATTGTGACTTTAACACTTGATGCATCTGTTTCTCCCAAGACCTATTTCCGTTATTTGCTTCATTGCTGCCAAAATAGTTTGAAGCATCACCCAGCAGACTGTTCCTTGGTTTTACCTGACTGTAAGCACCTGGTACTGATGGTGGAGCTGAAGGGCGATTATGCTGAATTGCTGCCACAATTTGCCCCAGATTTACTAAGGAGTTCATGTTTACATTCTTCAGGCTTCCTTCAGTAAAACTGCTCTGGTGTTCCCATGATGATGACAACTGATTCTCATCACAGCTGCCACCAGCTGACCTTTGACTTTCTGTGTTTCCATTTAGCTGTGACATGAGGTTCTGAACAAGAATTCTAGCCTGAGCTGTGAATGGATCACCAAGCAGAGATGGCTTTGTTCCAGACATGCCCTTCTACAGCAGAAAACAAAATACTACTCACTGCAAAAGCTCAGAAGTCAAGCACAGTTCTGGGAAAGTGACGGTATTTAATTTCTAACAACTGCAGTTCTAAATATGACGAATACCTTGTTGAATTCAAAAGCTAACAGCCCTAGACATAATAAACGTACCAAGAAACTAAGTAGTTTCGCCATTTTAATTGGGTAACATTTGTCAGCCAAATGATTAAAAGCCACTAAAAAACAAGTCCATCTTTGTTATAATTCAGAGGTCAGAAACTATATTCGGTTATATGAAATTTGCTACGCAATATGCAAAATGTGTGTACTTAAAATTCAAATACGTTTCAAGCAAGAACTTGGGTGCCACATCACAGTAATCAATATTATAATGATCTTATCATTTAAATTTACAAAAATTTGGAGCATTAATGAGTTAAACAGTTCAGTCTTTTCGCTGCTTAATTTGACAGTACAGGATATCAAGGCTGATGCATTAACAATGATACCCACCTGTGTCATGGAAGGCTGGAGTAGAGTCAGCAAATGTAACTGTGATAAATACAGAAATTCATATTAATACAAAGTATGGATAAATGCCTAATAAAAAAATAATTCCTTCAAGACTGTCATATCACATACTTTTTTTAAAGGCATTTTTTAACATACCCCTGGGAACAATCTTGAAATTAAAGGCAGTATATTTGTAGTCAAGGAGAGGAGCAGCAGCTAAATTAGCCTGTATATTTAGGCCTACTTCTAATTTAACTTGACTTTCAGATGTTTCCCATTCCAAAACCTTTCTAGTTTTTAGAACAATCAGATATAAACTGTAACACCTACACTTTACATGCAGCGAAATAACATCTGTTTGAAGTACATATTGTGTGATGATGAATTGTAAAACTATGAATGCTCTGCTCAGATACTTTTCTAGTTTATGTGCATTCAGGGGAGGTAAATCATTGTCTCCCATTGAACATCACCCTTAAAGACAGCACCACTGAAATTAGTTTCCCTTTCAGATTTCCCAAGACTTTGCAGGAAGCAGTTCTTTTTTATCAGCCATCAAATAAGACACCTTGGACATTACGTTTAAATGTTAAGGACTTTGTCATTAAAACATGTACTTAGCCATATTTATGTTTCTGATGTACATAAAAAACCACTGGCTTAAGACAGTATAATGGTTCTAAATTCTAAAGTAGGACTAAATTAAGTTGGAAAGATTATCTTGCAAATAGTACTTACAGCATCTGAGGTACTGGGGTTTGCCTGAATGGGCAAGTCTGCTTGACTGTGTAGTTGTAGAGCTAACATAGTAGCAAGTCCCAGCTGCAGATTGGGGTTCATCAGGGGATTCATCATAGAAGGGGCAGGGCCTAATAAACCTGTACACACACACAAAAACCATCTGTAGTTGGGTGTGTAATACCTGCCAATACCATTAACTAGTAACTCTGTAACAGTTTGTACTGAACTTTAACACGAATGTGAAGATTTTGAAATGAGGACAATGCATATGACTGCTACAGTTTGCGAAGATAGCTTTACATTCATGGGTCTACAATGGGTGTTCTGCAGCATCATGGACAGAATCATCTTTTTTCTTTCTTGAAGAAAATAATAACAACATTGATTTTAACTTTTTAAGCATGGGCGCATTTTTCTTTTTAACTTTCACGAGCTATTACATGACTGTTTGGCTTTTTTACTTACCCTGTCTGTTTGTCCCGTGGATCTGGTGAGTGTAGCCAGTCTGAAGCTCCTTCAGAGCTCTCTGCAGCTTTGGCATCACTGAAAACAGTAAACAAGAATTTGATTGACAAAGGCATCAGAAATAGAGTTAATCAAAATTCTGAATTGATTGTTAATTTTTAGTAAATATTAAAGTTTCACTCAATTTAAATCTGATCTACATCTACACAAAAGGTAACAATGAAGTTCTAACAATTTCTAAATTTCATGACAATAAATCTGCTCTAATAAGAGCGACTCAATTCTACCTATCAAACACCATGTCATATTATGGGCTGCAACAAACCAGGTGATGCAACTTCTACCAAGTAAAATTCTCTTAAAAGATCTCTTAAAAGTGATTCGCAGGTACCTTAATTCCTCAACCTTTTCACATATGAAAGAGCATTTTTCAGTGCAATTTATGCACATTTTTAATTTGATTTTGGAAATAAAACTTCATTGGCTGGATTGTCCACTTTCAGGACTTCACAAAAAGTATAATTTTATCAGTCTACACAGTATAACGCCTTCAGATTATGAATAAACACCTTGCAAACAAGTGAAAAGGTTGAAGAATTACAATAGTGATAATACTCTTCCAGCTTTCACTCATGTGGGACAACAGAATATATCAGTATCAATGCAAGCCATTGTTTAAACGCTCAGTAGTTTGCATATGATCTGATTTTAAATTGCATTGCAGAGAATAAACTGGGTATTTATGGAGAAAATCCACATCTGCTAATTAAATAAAATTTGACAACAATAGACGAAATTACTACCTTTTAGCAGACTCATATAGTATGATTCTCAGGTTTAAAAACAATACACTTTTAGCAATTTTATTGCCACTTTTGAACAATAACAAATGCACAGACGAGGCTGATATTTTGTGCAGGGTAATTGTTCCTACTATTCTAAAGTAATAGCCCTTGATTGGAATAGATTTGTGCTGACTGATGCCAAAAGTCTCCAGTATAGTCTCTTTAATAGTCTTGTTTGAATCAAACAAGATATATACAGCGCAAAAGTTTGTAAAGGGAAATGGTACGATAACAATGAAGTTCAGATAAGAGTATAATTACAAGATAAAGTAAGATAATGCTATACAATGAAGACACATTTCCAGCCCAAATTCTCAAAAGATTTTAGTACAACGTGAAATTTGCAGCACATGAAGTGCATGCACCAAGAAAATCCATCACAAATCTATCCCTTATGAACCTTTCATAAATAGATGCATTTCTGTTAAAACAGGTATATATGTATACAGAATATCTTTGTTATAAAAGAGCAATTCAACTTTACACTTACAACGTGGTTGTCTGAATGTGAGGGATTTCATCAACGGGGAATTAACAAGCGTCTCATTCAGAAAAACAGGGTTTGGTAGCAGACCGGACTTGTGCGTACTGCCTGTAACTCCCTTTGTTGTGGAAGCCTCCTGAATGATACAAAAATGATTCCTCAAAGTTAATCATAAATCCTTTGCATTTTCAGCAGAGCAAGGACCATCTAAATCAATAAACTAAAATTTTACTCCAGGCATGAGGATATGTTTAAATGCCTGAAATTCAATTAAAAATGTAGAGTATCCTAAATCTCAACCTTTTCGCATATGAATAAGCAACTTTCAGTTCAATTTATGCTCATTTTTAGCTTTATTTTGGAGACAAAACAACATTGGTTGGATTGGCCAGTTTCAGGGCTTCACAAAAGGTAAATTTTATCAGTCAACACAGACTAATGTGTTCAGAATATGCTTGAATAAACACCTTGCAAACATGTGAAAAGGTTGAAGAAATATAGTATATATGGCTCTACCTAAATACACACACTTCAGAAGACTGGGATTGTTTTCTATTTCCTATCTTGCAAGGAGAGAGTGAAATCAAACTGAAAATTCACATACTTCTCACCATGTCCACAGTAATTTCAAACACATTTATTTCTTTGACTGTTGTTTAGTGCCAACCTTATACTCTTCGCTTATACCATGGCAGATTACTACTGTGGAGGAATATCCGGAGAAAATCAACAGTGAACTTATCCACATGTGGCATATATGCATGCACACTACATTGGTGGAAGACAATTGATTGCACGAATGGCCACACTAGCATATTCAATCGCTTAGTGTCCCCAAGGGCCCACAAGTGGTGAGAGTGGCGGAATCTATAAACTTCCTGTTCAAGGCTGGTTTTCACTGCCATCTCGTGAATTTCAAGCATAGAATATAACAATATAGATGTCTCTGAAATTAGATATATTAGTGGTTCGAAAAATGTTGATGAACTGGGAAACTCATTATAATGGTTGAAAGCTGAATATTCCTAAGGCCTGCAAGATGTTGCCACTGTTGGATGTTAATAGTGATGAGTGACAATGTTCACTATAAGCCCAATCAACATTTCAGGAGTCTCCAAATTTCATACAGATTTAGGCAAGACAAGGTGGGGGCTCTCATACTACCGGGGCTAAGAGACGTGATTTTACCGTATTTTTTCTATAATTTCGTGCGATCTCGAACATCCCCGATCCAACACCCAGGTATTTAACTTTCTGAGAACGCCGCCTATGGGAGTGGCTGATAGGTGTTTACACAAACTAAGCAGATCATAGCTCTCTAACTCAACCTATCACCTGTATAGCTGTGCTGCCCATCACACAGTTCTCAAGTTCTCATATGAGTAGGCGCAAGGCTTTGATGTTGAGTTACGGTATGTTAGGTGCTTATGGTGTTGAGCCGACAGGTAGATAAATTTTCAGTTTAGGAACAACCTTGAAATCACTTTTGACCTGTGTTAGTTTGTGACAGCCCACACTTTGTCTTGCTTGTATCTGCATGAGCTCGCTAGACTCCTGAAATGCTAATTGAGCTTATTGCCGTGTTATCCAACTGCAGTAGATTATAAGGGGTTTAAAGATTCATTATCAACCTTAGTTCTGCAGAAGAAACCAGTTAAATATTCCTCGTTTAACCACTCCGATAATTCTTCACTATTTTAAGACAAAAATTATTCTTAAAAAAATTATAAACACATACTAACCTTTCGAGAAATGAAGCGATTATAAATATCAATGGCAGTCTTTCCTACAAGACAATAGGATATGGAAATAGGTGATCCCTTCACTCTTGATCCATCAAGATGGTGACGAGTTTGTGAGGCCACATCGTGGTCGGTATACTCAACAATAGCTATTCCTAATGATGTTTCATTGTCTTTGACAAGAATCTGTGAAGATAAAGAATTAGACAAGTCTCTGACTAAACAGTTGAACTGTCTAAAGCAACAAGTACTATCGATGTCATTTATTTGAACCCAGGCCACTTTGTTCTGCTTCAAAGATTTGCTGGGCGGTGTGCCAAGCCATTTTCTTAGTCACTGATAAACCTAACCCTTCCCACAGTGACAAATAAACCTGGATATGGCATACAACAGAGAAAATGAAATCCTGCTGAAACATATCTTAACTGTGTACTGAAAGCCTATTACATTGTAGAGCGTCCGCTTCGGGACCGGTAGATCCAGGATCAATCCTTGGTCGAGTCACACCTAAGACTTTAAAAGAGGAAGTTGTAACTTCCTCGCTTGGCGTTCAGCATGAAGGGGATAGTGCAACGACTGGTTGACCCGTATCAGTATAATGGCTCGGGCGGGGCAGCTTACTTGCCTTCGGTAAGTCGTCTCAGTGATGCAGCACTAAATAAAAGAGCGGTGGAAATCCGTCCTGCAACAAGGAGGCACATTACACGTGCATGCACCCTAATGATTCCTTCGTCGTCATATGACTGAAAAATTGTTGAGTACGACGTTAAACCCCAAGCACTCACTCACTCACCCTATTACATTGAGGAGGGAGATATTGACCATGACATTGTATTTTTATGCTAAGTCACTAGAAAAAGCGATGAGAACTTACTCGACAGTACGCTGGATTGGCAAACAAGCTAAAAATATCTCGCAGATGACAATCATCTCGAAAATCCTCAGGAAGATTTTCTACCAACAGGCAACGTGAATTCAGCTGATTGTAGTTTGCTTGATTTCCGCAGATAAAATCACACTGAATTGTGGACTGGTCAACAGTTTTCCAGTCAAGTTCCTCTCTGGCAGGTATGGACTTCTCTCGATTCACACAATATTCAACAAACCCATAGCCTTTGCTCTCACCTACAACATTGCCATTTAGTCATTATAACCTTCTTTAAGTATATTTAAACCAACTTGGATACTGCAGATGCTTTTTTATTTGCGTGGTACTAACATTCGCGGATATAATTTCTGCCGTTGAATATAAAACCCATGTAAGTAATTTAATAATGTAGCATGTGTCACAGTTATAAATTCATTAACAAGCACTACAGTATAACACTTTTTCAAACACTTTAATTAGAAATACATAATTCGAATGTATTCAGGCTTTCACAAATCCAGCTTAATTGATTGTCAGTTAATCTTGATATTTTAAGGAAGCTTAGCTCTGTCTAAGTATTGCCACATTACGACGTCGTGTTTGTTGTTGATTTATTGATGCGGTTAAAGACATACAAATCGATAATTTGTATTGGGCGTGTGTACGTGATACGATATACATATGATGAGAGAGGGTGTTTTTTATCGACCGTAATTGATTTCCAGTTGGATCACCTTTCCAATGTGTCCGATACATCGCTTTGGGGTTTCCGCACTTCAAACTTCCTTTTCATAATGACGATTTCTAAGAAATTTACTCAAATCTGTCACAGTTCACTTAAAGTTTCACTCACACTGCTGTTGCATGAGAATTAAACAGTGGGATTTATTTACATAACATCTAATCCTTTGTCGTCTCCCAGAGTAAGTGACATGAATATTTGCTCACACAGCAGGTAAGGGCTTCGTCTTATAAAGATTAAAAGCTTAGGAGGATTAACTTCCTTTGTCTGATCAAGTTACTGTAATGTATGGAATTTTTGTCACATCTTACAGGTACAAACAAGTTTAAATGATAACATGTTACTTGAATGCTGGAGACGTTTTATTACTTGACATTTCTATCTTGAAAAGTGATTTCCGTTTATCAGTTGTCCAAAAATTCTGTTAAGATCTGTGAAAGTTGATTCCTGCAAGTGTCTTCTTACCAAATCTGCGAAAGTTTATGACCGCAAATAAAAAGGCATTTACAGTATTTGACTCAATTTAAATAGAATACTTAATTATTAGGAATGCTGTCCAGTTGAAAAAATTAGATTTTAGAAGAAAGAATGTTTGAAAGAATGAATTCTCTTAAGAATGTCATTTATAAGATATGAAAATAGCTGTTAATGCGCTAATCTAATTAAAAGAAGAACTGAATCCAACTTGACTAATTGGAATCTGCAATTAAATGGAACTTTCAAATTTTCTATAATTCTACTATTTTCTATTATCAATATCTGCACATCAAGTTTTAGTTAAATCTGATCAGTAGTTCTGCACAAGCATGCTGAAACATGATGGCACAGCACACGGTGGCAAAATAAGGTCTTGCATAAGTTTTTATAAAAGCTAACATCTTACATATGTCACCAACAGCTTTTGTCTAATATGAAAAATTGAGCTGAGACAGAATAAAGAAGACAGAAATAAATACAATAAATTGCAATAGTTCAAACAAAAACAATAAGCTTCCAGTTTTCAGACTGTAAATCTAACTACATGGACTAGATCACTGGCATAACAAGAAAGGTGACAGTCATATTAGTAATGTGCAAAGGAACAACAGAACTACAACTTCCAACAAGCCAACTTCAATGAGTGCCAAGCTGGTACTGGTACCGACATTACCTATAAACTCATCTCTCATCAAGAAGGACTTTTCAACTGGGCCATATGTGGATACAAGAGCTTCAAATTTACTCTCCGTGAAATCACTAGGTAAGTGAGCCACACAAAGAAGTCGATCACTTGGATAGAAAGATACAGACACTTCTGTGTTGAGCAGATGCTTCTTATCCAATGCTGAGGCAATTTCTATGGCTTTTTCACCCTCTTGTAACGTGACAATGGCTGAAACAATAGACACTGATTTGTGTTCAAGGGAAAATGACTCTCGTGTCATGTGAGAAAATTATCTCTGAATGGGCCGTGGTACATGTATACATGTAAATGTTTTTAGTACAACCATACCATTCAATGCAATTCTTGTGGTTGAAATAAATCTGAATTAAACATGTATACCATCAACTCAAAAACATAATTCTTTTAAAAATTAATGCAAAATTACATGCTATTACTTGAACAACAACGGTCCTAAGATGTGGTATACTTACCATGCCTAGATTTCTTACTAATGGTGATGTTGCTCACTGGATGATCACCCATAAATTCCTTCACCTCCTGAATTATAAAAAAAACACATTTTATTGAAAACTGCATGAATCACTCCTGTTTTGCTGGAACTATCGATTCATAAAATCGGTTAAAAATCTTCTGTCTTCACTAGTTATTTGGACATGCACAGAACAGCCAGTTGAGAGCAGCTTTGCACATGTTCTGTTTCATCTTTGAAATGTTATGAGCGTATCCAGGGAAGATGGCAGAAATGATCTGGGAAGGTATACCTTGGAAGTCTTCATAGTAGTAATACACCTATACAAAACCAAGTCAGCCAAGAAAGGTGTTTTGAGGTTTTGCATGGAACATGGGATGATATTGTACAGGAAAATTCTTTCCTTTAGTTTCAACACCAAGAAAAATATTTTGTCACATTTATTTGCCTCAAAAAATGTACTTTTTGCGGGCGGAATTTTGGGTCACTTAGGGTAGTTGGTGTCACTTTCAGAATACACAAAACATCCTGGCTACAGATTGCAACATGAGCAATTGTTATCAGTAAAGAAACAGTAATCTATTGACCAGTCGTTCAGGCTAATTTCAAGCTATCCAGAAATACATATGTCAAGATTTGATTAAAACATTCTCTTGGTTTGGGAACCATTCCTTAATGCAAAAAATATACCTGAAAGTAAATTAAATTGTAGCATGTCATATATTTCTGGACAACCTGAAATATGCATTATTCTACGCTCCTTTTGGATCTGTATGTTTTGTGGATTGACATAGGGTAGTTTTTGTGTAATAGCAGAAGTCCATTACCTTAAGGTATGCAACTTCCCTCTAGCTAGTCTATAACATATTATGTGATGCTTCTGCGCATAAATGTATTATTTGTCTCCCTACTGCGCAGCAAATGTTTGAGAAACGGCTGATGCATGGTGGGAAAAAAAGTAGATTACTGCTTAATTCTATTATGCCTTGGACTTTCCTACCATATGTATATCGAACTAAGACAACAGCAATAATGTCTTGTGACGTGATGTTACAGGATGTGTACAGAATAAAAAAAAAATGACTTCCCTTCAGCATGCCCTAGCAATTAAGTTTGTTTTTGTATGTTTCACAGTTTAAAATTTATGTTACACTTTAAGGGGGAAAGTCTTCTTGGAAAACAACTCCAAAGTGTGCTCAAATGTGGATATTTAGCACTATTTCTGACTGTTGATTGCGCAGGTTATTGGCTTATCAGCCAAAAGATTTGCATTCAGAAAAGCATGTCACCGGTTATATGTCTACCGACCGAATGAATATCAAAAATATAGAATATGAAGAGAGTACATTTATTGAGTTAAATTACCTCACTCCACAACTAGTGAGAATCAGTGGTTATTCTGACATTCCCACAGTAGCAAAATCCATAACATACACTCTCACTGACACTGAATGAAAGTCCATAGTTTGCCTTTGCTTTGATAAAAGGTGATTGCTTTCTTAGTTAAGGTGATTTCTTGTAGCGCAAGCTGCATAAAGTCGAACAAAAAGCATAGCGAAGAGAATCTGATGATCTTTCAATCACCATGTGAGCTGATTCTGACACCCCACTCGATTGACAGTAGTTACCTCATAAGAACAAGGAGGGACATTTCTCACAACGATTTTCCTGTCTTTGTAAAATTCTTTCCGTGAACGCTGTAGCAGTGTTGTTAGTTCAGAGGTGGCGCTCTCAGGAGATAAAATCGTCTTTTCATTTAGATGATGTTGTCTATCGTGGTCGTTTTTACTTGCCACTGACACAAAACTTTGTGAATTCTGTGTTTTTCCGCTGTCCATCTGTTGTTGCCCAATGTCCATGGTGGCTGCCATTTTGTAGTTTGAATCAAAGCTCCCAGGATGCACTGCGATCACGACGTGGTTGGCCTTGTGGTACAATACATCATGAGAATAAAGTTAACTTTCTACGATTAACCTCGTGGAATTAGCATGCTCTTGTCACGCTCCGGCACATCTAATATGTATTAAGCAAGCCATTCATCCATAAAATCCGAATAAACAATCTGTAATACTTGATTTGTTTAAAACAACTTGGCCTGGAATGACCTAATTTTCTAACTCTGGTGTCCCCATTTATACCAGTTCCTCTCCAGGATTCGGGAATGAAGATCTCTTAGCAGCTGAAAAATGTAGATGTGCACAATTCATTGATTGTCTCCAATAGCGGAGAGTGTTTCGCGCACTTGCTGAAGAATTAGGTACCCATGATGCTGTGTGTACAAGCAGAGTAGAGAGGTAAATAGCGAGTAGGTAAGTTGTAAATGTCAGTACATAGCCGGGGCTGTGAAACCGCAGAGAAGGAAGTTAGCTCTTATTTAAACACGGAAGAAGAAAGATGCTCCAGGAAGACGTCGGCTGTGTTTAAAGCAGGCTAGAGTATCGCCAGTCATGTGCATGTAAGTAAAGCTCCACAGAAAATGGCTGCTACTTAAGACAAAAGTGTACTTTTTAGACACAGTATTACCAGTTTTCCGCTGTTTTCGCAGGCAAGTGAAGATGTTTATACGTTAGAGCAACCCCATCGCTTTTGGTTCGGCCCGGCACTTCCTAACCTCATGCTTAACATGCTGATTGTTTAACCTCGTCCAGTAATGTTAGAGATACTTTTAAGGCTATACATATGCACATTTATCATATACACCGTGCATATTTGTTTAGCCCCAGTATGCACTCGTTAAACATGATCAGTCATTAATCACACGTACAAAGTGGTTTGTTCTGGTGAATGTAGAGTGTGACGTTTGCGATATTCAGTTGTATTGGTAACGGTAGTATAAATGTTCCAGCATCAGAATGTTAACCAATGATTCCTTATTACACTTAATAAAAGTTTTCTGAAAAATGATATTTTTTTTTAAATAGGATTAGCTAGTTCAATGAATATGTAAGGCTGAATCATGGATCACCACAAGCTAATATTCTGTTGACATTGTTATCTGGAATATGCATGCAGCTGTTTGTAGTAGGTGGTCAGGTAAATGGTCTTTGTGCTGCAGATTTGTGCGTGCATGTAATGAGATAAAAACAAAGGAACATACATGGCATGCATAAAGTCACTTTGTGTTTACACAAAGTAAGAAAATGCAAATTGACATTCAGACAAAAGGAGAATTAAAGACAGTGCTTCATGTTGTTTGTGTTGTATTCTCATTGAGATATAATTGTCTACAAATGTGATAAGAGTTAACAAGTGGTAGTTATAATCTGCAGTGTATAATTGTTAGTTTCATAGATATATTTAGCCTAGTGAAAGCCTTGTTCAAGTCTGACTTTATGCTCTCATTGTTTGCCAGAAGACTGTTAGCACTTTTTAAAACATATTTGTGTTAGTTTAGTTTGAAGATTATGTAGGGTACTGGACTCTGACTGGTGGTGAGATGCAGTTTGTTTTGTTTGGGCTCTGATGTGCAGTTTGTACTTGAAAACGGGTCCGGTGAAATGAACGAACCTGTGTAAATTGAAACCTTTCTTGTTTTGATAGATTGAGAGATACATTCTCTTTTCTGTATTGATGCTATAAATTTACGGTTTCACTGGCATTTTTTTTTTTCAGCAGTGCCTGCATATAGTGATTGCAGTTACCTTTATGTGAACATGACAATGCGATCTCAGCCGTGTGAAAATTGTCCTCCAAGACACCGCAAAAACCTAGGTGTCACTCGAAGCAGGAGCGACGGGCTAAGCTTACTGTCTGTTTCTAATGCTGCTGCAAGCACACCGATTCAAAAAAAAGCAAAAGCGCAGAATTTGTGTAACCACGTTAAACGTGATCAGAGACAGATGACCGCACAACCACCCAAGAGCTCGTCAAAAACACACCACATGAATGACACTAGCAAGGTTTACAAAACATCCAAGGCCCAGTCAGGAGGTGAGAGCTCCATGGACCTTACCCCAAGCCCTGTGCTGGTATTGAATCCTGGGAGGCCAAGAGCCTTCACAGCACAGCCTCAACTCAATGGGGAAACTCGTGAAGTGGAAGGACCTAAGGAAGAGGTCACAAGTAGCAAAGATGAAGGACAGATTCATGGGTCCTCAAGGTCATGCCAAGCTCTGAAATATGCAGTCTCAGCTTTAACACGATTGGACGATTTTGTGTGTGAAAGTTTGGGTGCTGGCTTTTTTTCGCAGGTGTATAAGGTAAGATATTTTTATGAGATTTTGTACATTTGATGTTGCATGTAGGTGTGGTTGTCTTTATGGCTTATTAGTGGAATATTAAATGTAACAAATGAATGAATTTTATCAGTGTACCAGTAAAGCCTGGTTCTCATATATCAGCTGGATAACCATTAGTGACTGCTGGTTGAGTCTGCCAGGATTAGCAACTAAAGCGTTCTCATGATGTTGCAGACCAGCAATGACCGGGAACACATTTCAACTTCACAGGTCAATTATTACTGATGTTCATGGTCGTCTACAGGCAGCAGGGACTGGTAGTGGGAGACTGCCAGGACCTATGAGAGTCAGGCTTAAAGGCATCAATGCAGATAACCTGAGCATCTTGTTTTGGCCAGGTAGCACTGTGAATCATCATGGAGATCCTGTCCTTTTGCATTGTGTGAGGCAACCCTTAAAAAAATTCATTGTTGGGCATATCCCAGCACCATCAGAAAAAATAGGGTACTGGTAGTGTAGGTCTGCCGGGAATTCCTTTTTTCATGGCGAATTCAAAAGATACATATTTAAAAGAAATTAACGTTGACCAAAAACATAAAAAAATATACTTCTATTATAATCCCAATATTAACTCTAGAGTAGGGTCTTTTTTCGGATGGTCACTGAGGTTACACCCAATAAAAATAATGTTGAAATGACATTGGAAGAAAAAAACAGCCTATAATGAAGCCTTAGTTATTTTGAAAGATGGATGGGAATGGACCTAAAAAGACATGTGTTTGTTAACTCTATGTATCAACCTTAAATCTGGAATTCTTACTAGGCCATGTGATACTCAGTGTTAGAGAAACTGGAAACATGATATCCCGTCACCCAAACCCACAGTCATATGGCTTGAAGGCAAAGCACTGTCTTGTGACAAGAGTGGAAGCACATGCGTTTTCGAATCGCGGAAAGTTGTGCCTGTTTGGTTAAAATTGACAGCATAGGGGTGCTTTTGATTTTGCCAATGTGCACTATTTTACTTACTTTGAACTTCAATGTCTCAGTTATGCGGTATCAAAAAATAAAAAAAAAATTAAAATAATATACTTATTAACTTTATATGAAATTTTCATTAATGCATATATATTTTGTGGAGTTATTTTTCTTAAAAAAAACAATAATAAATAGATTAGACATGAAAGAATGTAATAATTTTTTTTTCTTTTGTCATAAGCAAAATTTTCTCTAGAGAGTTTTATCTTTTTTAGCAATCAGTAATTATTATTTATTAGTCTGGCTGATTGGCCTTATGGTTTATGCTGTTTGTCCACTAGGCTTTGACTGCTAAGGTTGCAGATTTGAATCCGGCATCTCCTGGTTTGCCAGCTAATTTAAATTAGGAGGAACATCAAGGGTGGTGAAGGGTAGTGGTTTCCCAAGGGTGTGTTTTCCTCCAACCATTAACTTGACTGCTGTCATAGAAGTGAAATATTTATGAATATGGCACAGAACATCAGTGAAATGTAAACTCTTAGAAACATATTGGTTTTTTTGCAAAGCTGGGAGAAAATAATTACATTGCATATAGCCTTTTGATTACCCTATCCATGAATTACCATATGCACATAACACAGTTGTCCACATCTGAATTGCATTGTGGGAAAGCTGTGAAACTTATGTGTTGGCGAAGAAAGTATACAAAACCACTGGTGCTAGTCTATCAGCAATAAATTAGTACTATATGGATGTGCTGAGAAGATTGTATGTAGTGCTGTGTGAAGTTCTGTCATGTTGCTGCTAGTTTTATTATCCAGTGTTGCTATGCCAGTATACCTGCATGATGTGTACAGGCGTTGATATATGTATTATGCTCTATTCAATCAGGGTGGCTGTGAATACTAATCAAACAAATAAACGAGCCAAGTAGCCTGTGTTAAACACATTGTATTTATTATTCGTGTGATTACAGAATTGCCCTGAACTCTTGTGGTGCAATAGTTACATCACATACATGTAGCAAATGTACAGCCACATCATTATAGATGCATATACTGTATGTGAACCTGTAACACTTCAGTTATTTATTGTACTACACCAACAAAGTAATTGGACACAGTTGAATAGCTTTGTAGCATAATTTATTCATGTGACAGTTTATTGGTGTCAAACTTTTGGGCATTAAATGTAATAGATTCCACAACAGGGTTTAACATCATGTAAAAACCTGATGTTACCTTATATTAGTGAAAAGAGAATATTAACTTGTACCTACCTTTCCTGACAAGGTCATTCTGGGTTGCATTTCACAGTGCTGATATGTAATAACTGTAAATGCACTAGGTTGTTGACATTCTTGCCTGTAATAAACTTACATGCAGTGAGTAAACAATTTCAGAAGAACACTTCACACTGTAAGGTTACATTTTGATCTTGGTATAGATGTCTATAGTGAGGCACATGATAATGGCTTTGTAGAATGTACATGTACAGAGCCTAATCAGGTCTCATAAGGGCAGGGGGTGGAATCACCAGTGAAGGGCACCTCATTGTTGAATATTTTTATTTGCACACATTTTTAAGGGCTTACGTTCTTACGGTTGATCTCCACCCCATCTGCACACCACAGTACGTACCTAGCCCGAAAATTCAGTCTAAGATATGGCTTGTATTTACTGATACGTGGAGAACTCTGCCATCCAGGATGACGTGCAATGAGCATCACATTGTATCATAGCTACCCCAGGCCATCATTAAAAAGTTGTCTGTTACAGGTAACAAACCCTGTTTTTTGAAGTTGGGTCGGTCGGTCGACATTTTTTTGAAAGTAAATTGAAAGTAATTCCCGGCCCGCATAATCTGAATGCCCTATTGAATTATTGCGGGTCCAATTTTCGTCTCCTGAGTCAGGGCAAAACTTTATGATTTAAATGCTCTTTAAAAACTTTGTTGTTTTCATAACCAAGAAGTCAAATATTCCTTCTTGATTCTGGAGCCAACATCAAATTTGAGTAAATTTACGAACTTTAAGCCTAAGAAACTGAAGTTGAAAGGCATCCATTGCTTTCGCCACTGTGGGGAAGGGATGCCAATTTGCTTTCACCACACAGAAATTGTATTCGCCAAAACTAATGTGGTGAATGGCTAGTCAAAGCTTGGGGACTAAGTAAATAATCTTATAATGAATTCAGGCTGTTTCTTTTTCTTTTTTGACGCAAAGGGCACTTTGAGGGAACGGCAGCGTCCGGTAATCGAACACTGAGAAGGGCTAGATTAGGCCCTGAGTGACATGCAGGTTCAATAACAACATGTTTTCCGCTGTTGCCTGATGACATGTTCTTACACCAGTAGTTAAGTCCGGGAACAAACATTGAAAAATATTACGCATTTTAGATAACATGGTCATGTAATGCAGAGAGCTTTGATCAATGAAAAATGAAGGTCACATATTTAAATTAGTGACCATAATGCATACATGTTCATCATTCATTTCTATGCGTTATACATTGAGATTTTAGAGTTGCTGAAGTCAGGAATACATAAGGTATAGATTGATATGAGACACCAGTTGACATACATGTTTACACACAGGCACCATGATCAATCAAGATCAGTTTTTTTTTTACTACAACAGGTACTAGTAATTTTGTTTTTCTTTTCCTTAGTACAGATAATTGACCATTCTAATTTGTATAGGCACAGAAATACATACAAGTAATATAAATGAGTCAAGTGATTGTTTACTGCATGATAACAGGTGATACAGTAATCATGATAACAGGTGATACAGTAGATATATTTTTTAATCAAAGGCATTTGCACATTTTTATGCTTAGATACTACACTTTATTATTCTAAAAACGACTGCACCTCATCGGTTGCAAACATTTAAGTAGGAAAGGAAGTCTCAAGAATTGATCAAGCAGTTGTGTGCATTGCAAAACAAATTCATGTTTGCATAATGGACATACACAGTTTACATATTTGTAGTTTCATTTGCATTTATGACCTGGAATATATGGATGTATGTCCATGCATGAACAGGGCACACAAATAGATCAAGGCTGTTGCTGAGCTGTTCATTAAACAGATTTGTTGATGTTAAATGGTTTGAGAGTCTGAAAAACAAAGAATAGTGCCCTACTTTCTCTGCCACATTTAAATGGATCACACATGATTAATTCTGTCATGGTGAATAAAATTTGAGAAGCAAAACAGCCTGTACAGTACATGTTCAGCTTCCCTAAAAATTTTGCCAAATCACCACTTGTTCACGTGTGGATGTTGTGTGAAGAAATCACACGATCAAAAAGTCTGTTGTATAAGACATTAGTGATTTTAAAAAGTCATTAAAGTTGTATAATGATTGATAGAGAAATTTAATCAATGCAATGTCTACATTAATTTCAGAGTGTTACTGGTTAAATAATTCACAACAGAATTAAAATTTAATGCACGACGTTCATTTATCACGATTGGGGAGTAATGTCAAGTCTATTAAGATGATTTCTAAAAGCGGCCTTTTCTGTGGCACAAATTGATAAGTTCATTTCCCAGGGGAATGTCTTGTGTGATAAAGGCTTTGAAAAATTTATAGCATACAGTACACATTTAAACATGTGCCTGTATTCGGAGGTGTCAGACTCGCATGGATTCATGGCCATTCCAAACTACATGTACGGTTGTTAAAATGTTTGTCAGCCAGAATACAGTAAAATGTAATGGACGTGACTTCTACACAAGACCCTGTTTGCACTGTGATAAAATACATACACCTTAGTAAATACTGATAAAGTTCAAGTAGTTCAATAAAGTATTTCCATGTCACATGTCATATGGCTTTGACCTGATGTAAATATAAACATGTAGTATGCTATATCAGATGACTTCTTTTATTAATACTTCTGATGTTCTAGCATTAATTATACATGTATAAGGCACAGGCAACGGTTAAGAGTCCTGTAACAGATATGGGCGTTTTTATTGTTAACCCTGGATAGTCAGACTAAAGATAATATCTGCTCGCAAAGATTTTTTGTTCTTCTGATGATATGTACAACTGCTTCACAAACATTTTATTAAGATAACAGAGGTGCAACTTCTTCTAGGCTTAATCTTTTTGTGATTTTTTTAAATTTGAGAATGTTCCAAAACAACATCTCATGAATAAAAATTTAAAACCTAAATATCATGATTATATTGTTTATTTTTAAGTCTAAAGTATATTCTATTTGCCAATACATTAGGCATTTTATTTTACCATTTAATGTGTTGAGTATTAAAAAAAAACATTCAAATTCTTGTTTGCTAACACTTAACAGTTGTTATAAAAATTCAACACTTTTATGGAGGAGTAAACAGGTTATGTAGTAAAAGTGACAGAATTAGATGGTTTTATAGTACACATGTTTGATGCCAATGTCGATCGTATATAAGGCTACATGAGTTATTGTGTAAATATTCAGTTTATTGTTTCTGGTCTAATAAAAAGAGATAATACGTGGTATATATGTATAGTCTTATTCACTCTGTCTGTCCTTAACTTTGCTCTTAAAGCTGTTGATTAACATGGCTGAATGGTTATCCCAGTGTCTTGTGTTCTGTAATTGAGTACAGTGATATTTCTGCTGTGTGCCTCATAAAGCAAAAGCTTATCACTAATGCACCAATCACTGCAAATGGAAATTATAATATTTGTTCTACAGTTGGCTCAGTTGGTTAGCACGATAGCGCAGCGTAATGACCGATGAGCCTCCCACCAATGCGGTCGCTGTGAGTTCAAGTCCAACTCATGCTGGCTTCCTCTCCAGCTGACTACGGGATTGTCTGTCAGCAACCCGCGGATCATCATGAGTTTATCGCAGGCTCTGCCCGGTTTCTTCCCACCATAATGTTGCCCGTTGTGGTATAAGTGAAATATTCTTAAGTGTGGCATAAAACATCAATCAAATAAACAAATAAATTCTTAGACAAAGGTCCTCCTAAAATGATCAAATTATGGGATATCATTCTCTCTGCTCACAACATTCAATGACAATCATAATGATGGATCATAATGTTGCAGCACAAACTAATATTTGTAACAAATGCCGCTATTACCACTGGCATAATTGGTATTTTTTCCTGATTTTTTTAATTCATTAGATGATAAAAATGAAAGTTACAAAAGTCTTAATTATCTGTATATTGCCTTTGTTTTAACAAATTCTGAAGTATCTTTGTAGAAGTAGTAGTTGTATTTGTATTCTGCATGCACAGGTCAGTGGATTTTGAATTTCCATGTTTTTTTATGGGGGTGAGGGTGGTAAATATGTTAAATGAAAACAGATTGGTTATAATACTTTAATAATTATTTGTATTGCGAGAAATTATTTCTATAAATTATTTGTATCTTACATAATGACTGATAAGATTTAATTTATTGTGGTACATTGTAGGTTTGTCTTGATGTACATGTATATGAAGTTAGAAAATACATTTATGTGTACAGTATTTGTACATTTTGTTATGGAAAAACACAGCTTGTGGGAAATTTTGGAGTTATTGATTTATGTGTGGGGTGATTTAATTAGAACAGTATTTTGATATTAGGGAAAACTTTTTTGCTTTATAATCTGTTAGATACTAACACAGGAATCAATTTTACCATAAATCATTTGCGTACTTTTTGTACGATTTACAATAGATTCTTTTGGAGCAAGCTGGGAAAGTGCCAAAAGTGCAGAATAAATCTACTCTTTCACTCCAATAGCCTATAAATTATAGATGCGAACTTACAACTTTAGTGAAGTAAAAGTTTAAACTGACGTACAGTTTAAATTTTTCATTTTATTGTATGGCATCTGAACCTTGAAGTAGAATTTTTGCAGCGAGGTAACCTGATACAGAGAACTATGTATAAAAGCCATGAAAGAAGCTACCTTTTGTAGTTTGTATCACACAAGTGTGCTGTTCAAATAAATTTCTTACTGTGTAATCTTTTCTTGTGTATACATCCCTATAGTATTATCATCCACAATAGGCTATCAAGCATAAGATCATTAAGAAGTTTACAAGTCTGTTGCTGAAATAACTCACTTCATGTTGAAAACCCTGTCAAAATTTATACATACTTATGCTATGAATGTTTAGCCTTGACACCTCCTATAGGTTATAAAAAATATAACCAAAGGGTGGCAGGTTTAAAGTTTTTCCAAAAAAAGGTAGCTGTGCTTTAATTTCACTGTCTAAATTCAATAAAATGATTCATTAATTAAACTTCTAGAATTTCTTCTTAGCTGTTTGATTAAGCCATCTTTTAGTGCCAAAAGTTGACTTTCCCAACTTTCCCAGTCCAATATGTTGGAATTTGGCCACATTTCTTTTTGGCCTACAACTTGTTAAGAAGTATTCAACATCTTTTTTTTCTGTACATTGATTTTAACTTAGTTATAAGGAATAGAACCTCTGAGTTGTGTTGCAGTAATTGAATAGTTAGTTTTGAAATTATAAGTGATGTTTCGTCAATAAATCCATGATTTGAGGAGAATCATAATGGTCGATCAATTTTTGTGCATCTTGGGATGAGCAGCTTTAATTACATTAAGCTATAGTGGAATAAAACCTGTCGTAATTCATGCTTGCATTGATATTTAACACAATGCCACTAGATAGCTCAGGACAGTCTGAATACAATTTTTTGTTGAAATTTGGCTGTTGAACGCAACACAATTAACCTCTGTCTCTTGAGAAATCCTTCTATATCTTTGAGGGGGGCGGATGTTGGTGGGGGGGGGGGCTCCTACATGTAATGTTGCTGGGTCATGCAGGCAGGAAAAGGGTTTAAGGAATCAGATTAGAAGCAGGCCTTGATAGATCTGTGACAGAAGAAGTTTCGGATTGAACTGGTAACATGGGTACTTGTGCTACGTTGTGTGGCACTTTACATACCATGGAGGACAATATGAGCTGGCTGCTGCTGAGGTGTTTGGAACCATCTCAGGTAAATTTTACTCGTCAGAGGACTTGATGGATGCAGAAGAAACCTGCTCTTGGGAGACAGTGTTAGATACCTGTGGAGACGGTTGAATTGCAGTGACATGAATGGGCATGGACTTTCTTGGTTTTCATTGTTCTGTTTTTTTTTCTTCAGGTTACACATCGCACAACAGATCAGGTTATGGTATTAAAGATGAATACGTCCTTCAGCAACAGGCCCAACATGTTGCGAGAAGTGCAACTAATGAACAGAATGTCACACCCAAATATTCTCAAGTAAGTCGAACCTTTTTCTTTGCTTGTTTTCCTTTTACAATCGCTTACATGCATTCTAGAGTTTTCTCTGGTCATACAGCAAATGTTGACTGGGACTTCCTTTTGTGAATCCAATTAGTGGATCCTTAGCTAAAATACCCCAATCAGTAGCACAATCAACAGTGTTATTTGCATGTTGAAAGTGTCACAATGATAGTCTATAGTGCTTGAAGTTGTAGACGTGTCTAAATTTTTATTTCAGAAATTAGATATGAGTAAAAGGTGTATCCAACTGAGAATAGAAGAGTCATTGCTGATGAATTATGACCATATTTTATTACAAAACTGTACATATAATATACTTGTACTTTGGTGTGGAGATCAGTGAAATAGTGAATGGTCAAGTGTAAAGTCCTGTGCAAAATATGCCATAGATCCACCCTACATGTACTTTATTGTCTACGGGAAAGCTTTCAACAACATAATATGAAATTTCTACAAACATCTGGTCAGTGTTACTACCAGTTTATACATCATGCAGGGCGTTCATTATCTTCTTGGGTAGAAGACAACAGAGAATTAAATGAAGTAAATAAGAGTTTTGAACTGAAAAATTCTGAATTTGTTTTGGCAATATGCGATATCTCAAATAATACTACATGTATTACATGGTGTTGCATATACATGTATGTAAAGCACAATAGCATAAAGGGTATGTTTCTTTGTTGATGCATGTTATTGTTGATTAGTTTCATATATATGTGTCTCCTACTGACAGTCTCTTTTACAGCCTCGCTACCAAATCTAAGTTTACAAAAGTAGCAAGCTCCAGGTGGGCAGTAACCACCTGTTAATGACCCTCTCTATATGCATACTACTATTTCAAATTTGAATACAAGGGTTACATTCTTTTTTCTTTGACAAGTACATGTATACATGTGTGGAAGCATCTGTACAGCTATGATTGTACCAGTTGGACCAGTTATGTTATGCAGCTTGTACCCTGTTCATGCATCTTTGTAGACTGTTTTACGTGCACATTATTTGTGTTCAACTGTAACTCTCCCTGTACTATACCCAGGCAATTTTGAATCTGCACTGCAGCCAAACACCCACACACATACACCTGCTAACGGTTTGTTTTCTGTAAAGGTGTCTAGCCAGGGTTGTTTACCAAAAGTACATCTGCAGGTATTTTTCCTTCGTGTTTGTGGTGCCTGATAGCCACGGGCTTGGTGCTTACCTCCAGCTTAGCAGCCTAAGTCTTTTATAAGGGCATTGTGCATGAAATAAGGGAAATACTTCAGGTGGTGACAAATAAGAGGTACATTAAATATACATGTACACCTTTGGTCCAGTTATGTTTGAGACGTTATTTTTCTGTGACATCTGTGGCACATGTATGTCAGTGCAGACACAGAAATGCTTGTACATAGACAATTAACAAAATGACTTCAGCGGTATTGATTTCATCATTGTTTGTGCAAAACCTTTAATGAACATCATCACTAAGTAATCTAGTATGATTCTTCTGTGAAAAGGTCTTTAGTTGTGTTGACACTATCAAGTCATTGCAGACCTAAGGCCTTGGCTAGATGAGGTAGCATGTTCAGATCTGGCTTCTGTTGGTTTTGCAACTGTTTTGTGTTATATGGTAAGCAGGTTTTTCAGGTGTTGTGGTTCCCCACTCAGTCCTACTAGTTCTGCCTACTGTTTGTCTTGCCATAATTCTGACTTAGCTTGTCAATATATAAGTACATGTCAACTATTCTGTAGTTTATAGAACAGCTGTCTTCTTGGTTAAAGAACAATTACAGGCCCGTGAATTTGCAAAGCTAGTATCTTTTACTAAAGATGTTAACCTGAAATTTGTACAGGAACATAATACAGTACATGTGTATAGATTTGCCATCATTACTTAGGGTTGGATTAATGAGTAGATAATTTAAATCATGTTAATTGAATAAAAAAGTGATTGTGACTTGATGCTACTGTAACAGTATTGCAGCTGTACCAATAAATTCTATTGAGGCCTTGTATCAAGAAGCTGACATTCCTGGTCGTGTATGTACATGTACTCAGTTTGAGTTCTTATTAGGTGTTATTTCAATGTATAGTCTTGGTATTTATGAAATATTTTCTAGGCTTATAATGACAAGTCTTACATGAATGTAGCACAGGTATTAATGCTTTTAGATAAAGCAGATCAAATAAACACAGGTGTTTTTAACTGCTGCATATAGGGAGAAGTGAACTTTCTTCCAAAGATATTAATCATAGTGTGTTTTGTTTCTATGGTAACAATCAATAAACATCATATAGTAGATCTAAAAATAGATATCATCCCCTCTTTCAGAATTTAGTATTCTCTGTCATGTGATCATTGGAAGAGTTTAGGACATAACCAAAGAAGAGTGGATCGAGCAGATTGTTAATGATTGGGGCACTAAGTTCTCATTAATACTATTAAAGGTTCTGTTTTATTGACTAGTTACTAGTTCCAGGTTTCTAGAGGCTCTTATTAAATGAAAAGCATCACATTGTGTACATATATGTAATGTTCATGTGTTTTTCATATATACATGTGTAACTCTAAACTCCTTCTTCGATTTATACTCTAACTTATATTTTCTTATTTATAACTTCTCAGATTGTCATATTCATAGATAAAACGTGCAGGTACCATTCTTCTGGTCCTTATTTTTTTTCTTTAACCAATGTCTAAAATGAGCTGTTGCCATAGAGATCGGTGACAGACTTTACTCATTAACCAGGCTTTTATGATGTGTACAGATTGGGAAGAAGTTGAACCTACTTTAATTTCATTATCCTGGTTATTTGAGCTATATTTTGTGACAGTCTTGTATAAAACGAGATATCTTTTGAACTGTTCAAACTGAAGCTTGTTTTGAAGCTTGTGCCACATATACATCTACAGAAATATGCTATTATATTGCATTGACATTGACCAATTTTTCAAGTCTGTGTCTCTGCCTCCATTTTCTTCTAATCAAACTCCCTTTTGCTATTGTGCTTTTGGTTGAGGGATAAACTCACATGGTATTTTGTTAATTTTCATTTTATATGTTTTATCATTGTGTGAAGAAATTATGAATAAAGAATAGATTTGTTAACCATGGAGGTGTCAGATCCAACATATACCTCAACATAAACATATGGTTTAGGGCTACAGTCTTATGTGCTAAGATTTTAGATTAGCAGTAATACAATTTAGTTTACACCTGTATATCTTCCATAGAATGCAACAGGTAAGGAATATCCAGATATCTGAATGTGCAAGAATATTTGCGAATGCATTATTTCCTATTTTCAATACAACAACTTGAAGTTTAACAGCTACGATTCATGATCTGCGTTTTGAAATATATTGAGTTTGTCAAAGGCAAAGAGAGAAAATAGTCGCCATGCTCTTTCATGATTCCGTTTTGGTACCAAACTTAAGTATAATTATATTTTTGTGGGTGAAATTTTACTGAAAATGGTTTCCAACTACAAAATTTTAAACTCAATTTTACAAACTGAATATCGTTTCATAAATACATCATGTATGAATCCCTGATAAATGGGCATATAAGTAGTAATGATGGGCCTTCTACAATTCATGTACATGTCAGTGTTATAAATATCATGCAGAGTTTGATGTATTCTAACTTATCTAGTTTTTGTATTGCATCACCTTTTCACACAAGACTCCATTTGGTTGACTTTGTCTTTCTGGAAACAACAACAATAAAACATATTATAGATTAACATTGCCTTAACCTATTTCTTTTCTTTCTTTTTTTTTTTTCAATGTTGGGTTTAAATTCTGGATTTCTTCTGTCCAGCTTTAAGTGTGCAAACTTTCAATTAACAGTCCCTTTGTGAACCAAGTTTAGCATTTGGTGTTAATAAAAGGATATTGTTAATGCTTTAGCCTTTGTATGCCTGCCCATGTAACATGGATTATAATACTGTTATTTCAAATTTCGATGACTGGGACAAGTACATCCAGACTGACCTCTCCTGTCCTAAATCCATTCATCTATATCTGTACAATATTACCCAGCTCTTGGGGTCACTGATACCTGTGAACACAAGAATGTATTTTGTGCTCCCAGCATACACACATTGAGAATGTATCCTCAGTGGGTCAGAGTACACATTCTTTTTTTTTTGGCTTGAGTGTCAACATTGACTTTGCAGTGATAGACACAGAAAAATTTTAAGCTGATTTTATGTCAACAGTGATCCCTGAGGCATTCTGTTTTCTTGAGGACATGCTCGTGAAGGCTTGACCATACATGTATAGCTTCTTGTACAGCATCATTATAGCCTTTATAGGAGATTTCCATTGAAATATGGAACTTCAAACTGGGCAGTTTCATCCATTTTTATGTCATGCTCTGAGCAAAGTACTGCATGTATTGGAATGAATGTTAAGGTGAATTTTACCAGTTGCGTCTCAAAAAGTACTGCATGTATTGAGCTTGCATTTTGCATACATGTAAAACACAATAACATAAAGGGTATGCACCATGGTAAATTGGGGGCCTTTGTGGATGAGTGGGTAGCTCCCCAGTGTGGCAGAATGTGTGGCTCTCACCAATATGATTGCTGTGAGCTGAAGTCCAGTTCATGCTGGATTTCTCTCTGGTTATATGTTGGAAAGTGTGCTGGTAGCGTGCAGATGGTGGTGGGTTCCCTCCAGGTTCAGCTTGGTTTCTTCCCGCCCTAAGGCTTGTCGCTGGCTTATAAATGAAGTATTCTAGAGTACAGGGTAAAATCAAATAATCAAATTAAAAGATGGAAGATGCTGTGCAAAGTTAGGAACAAATGAACATGATGTTACGTGAAAGTCAGCTGGTGGACATGTAAATCTTAAAGAATAAATCAGTTTCTATCATATAATTTTCTTCTTTTCTGACCCGGGCTCTGGCGGGTTTCCACTCGCCATAATACTGGCTGCCGTCATATAAGTGAAATATTCTTGAGTACGGCATAAAACACCAATGAAATAAATTAATCAAAATTCATGTCTTTTGTTTGTGAGAATCAATACTAAGGTAAATGCTAAGGGTGGTATCTCATAATTGAGCTGAGATTTGGCTTACAGGTAAAGAATAGTAACATGAAGAGGATGTTTCATCATTTCAGTCTTTTATGTACATGTAATTTCTGCAAATTGCAAAATTATACCTCTCTTTTTGGTTATAAGAATCTATCTGAAGCCTGATAACTTAGGCAGGCAGGGGATAACTGTTGCTTTTGCATTACAAGTACTTCTAGAGTGCTTGTTTTAATGGCAAACTGTTGAAACTTTACAATTGTAAAACATAATACTAGTATGTCTCTCTCTCATAAGTTACATTCATATGTTCATATACCCTTGCAAACAGTATGTAAGCCTATATGTTGTTTTTGAATGAGTGTTCTGATCTCGCCTCACCTGGCATACAGGTATACTGGTGTTAAGTGGAGAAATGTATTTCAGGGTATTTCACAACATGTGCAAAGTAGACAAATTTACTTATCTCGGTAGTAGTAATTCACATTCAAGAGGCTATACCTTGTGCCCTGATGACCTAGGGCCACTAGGGTACCCTTTGAATTGAACAGTCTCCAAACCCTAACCTACTTGTTGGGCCTAGGTCAGATGTGTTTGCCCAGGGACTAATGTGTACATGTTGAGATATTAAATGACAAAGGTTTGATCTGTTGGAGCAATGCAGATCCATGGCACTTCTTCCTATAGTTTTGTCAAAGATGATGGTCATGCTGTAAATTCAAGAATTTCGTCTTTGTACGAAATCTTCTGATTTTGACTAGTATGCATGCTAAAGAGTTGAAGATATACACGATACTTTTTATTATTTATATTTGGGCAATATAATTATCAGGACATGTTTAAGGAATGTTTTTATCTGTGTGTCTATGCAGACTGTCACTTGCAAATAACATGACTTCATGTTGCATGGCGCAGGAATGTTTACTATACATTATTATGACATCATCGTAGGAAGCTCAGATATGAAACAAGATGTTCATTTTTTTTTCTGTCATGGCGTCAGTGTAGAATACTAAAATGTATTAGTGAGAGTGGTATCTAACTTTGTGAAAATTCATTTTTTCAGTGAAGGAAGTCCTAATATATCATCCTTATATGAATAATAAAATATGTTATTATCTACCAATTCCTCCTAGAAGTGAGGCACTAAAAGTTACTTCACCATTCTAGTTCCTCTGTACTCAGGCAGTGATTTGACCAGCACATTACTATGGATTCCCTGATGATACCATTATTCCATATCTTATTCATGTATTCCTGTCTATCCTCTCACAATTATGCAATTGTAAATTATGGTCTAATTTTATCGTCTATTCTGTATAATTCCCAGATGAAAATTTCACTAGGAACCTTTTTGACTTTCTCTTCACATTTCTTGGCATGATGCCCAAGTAATTGAGTGGTATTCATATAACCTGAGTTTTTTCTTGTTTTTTTCTGTTTGTGTCTTACGACCTTAAATTCCAAAAGCTCTGAGCCATGAAATTCAAACTTAATTAGGATGCGAAATTTCAAATATTAGAATTCTGAATTTTGTTTTTGTACTAGTTTAAAATGTAGCATATGGTGAAGGATTGTAGGACTAATTTCAAAAGATTTTAAATTGACTTACAGTTACTTTGAAAGCATTTACTATGTGGATTGTATCTCCAAGATTATGTTGTGTGCTTGTTGACCTAGGATGTCAGTGTGTGGTCAGAAAAGGACTATGTGCAGTTATTAAGGTGCTTTTTTACAGGAGTGACAAGTTCATGATAAGGGAGATATTTCATCATAGAAACCAAAGCTTGTGGTGTGATTCAGTATTGATTATTTTGACGGATGAACACAAACTGTCAGTCTTCAGATAAAAAGGGGACTCCCAAAAATGTATTTTTGACGTTCCTGCCAAACACTGTGACCTGGCCATTTATGTAATGAAAGGTTGTTAATCTTCCTACCACAGAGATCTGTGCCTTGTTAAGAGTGCTAATTGAACTCACCTTCACATGCAGTTGTTTCTCCTTGCTAATACCACCCAAGTTCATGCAAAGAAAAATGTTATTTTTAGCACAGGTCTGAAACACCAAGGTGTACAGTAGCTTAGAGGAAAATTTTATACATGTAATTAACTAACATAACTGATAAACACTGTTCTGTAAATTGTGCTGAAACATTTTTAAATTTTAAATTCATCAAAGATGGCTGTAGGGGATGGGAGTTAAATGTAATGCAAACATTAAATGCAAAAGACGATATTTTCTAAATGTTTTTTTGCAGCTACAGCATCACACCAATGTACAAAAGGAAAAATGTGAAGGAATTTCTAATATACATTGTGGCTCATTGATGACCATAACGATGCAGGTACAATAACACATAGTCTAAATGTGTCACCATAGGGGAAAGATTGTGCATAATGTTATAGCTTCTGTACATGCTAACTGTGCTAGATTTCGTACCACATTGATAGAATTAACAGCAGGGTTAGAATTTCGCAAGATTCCTGCAAAACAGAATTTGTAGAAATCTGGGTGGATTCGCGTAAAAACTGACAAAATAAATGGTATTTCAAGCCTGAAGTCCGCTTTAATTGTGACGTTGTTGTTGTACATATGCGCTCATTCTGAGATGTCTGTGTAAACAGTTCAGCGAAGCACAGGTGAACATATTTATATTGCGAGATAGGATTGTACAGTCTCGAGCTATCAGTTGCTCGCTTTCAGAATGTGAAGATAATTAACCAATCAGAAACTTGGACAAGTTAGCGCTTCAGGATCGTATTTGTAAACTCCGAAGACAGCGCGCAAATGATCTCTGCCACAGATCAATCACTCCTGCATATGCTTTATGTTGGCGTACCTCAATAAATCATCGGTTTAGGAACGCTATCTATATCAACACATAAAACAGATAACTGCAGCTTCTTTCGTTCTTGGGACCTCCGTGGCTCAGTCGGTTAGCGCGCTAGCGCAGCGTAGTGACCCAAAAGCCTCTCACCAATGCGGTCGCTGTGAGTTCAAGACCAGCTCATGCTGGCTTCCTCTCCGGCCGTACGTGGGAAGGTCTGCCAGCAACCTGCGGATGGTCGTGGGTTTCCGCCGGGCTCTGCCCGGTTTCCACCCACCATAATGCTGGCCGCCGTCGTATAAGTGAAATATTCTTGAGTACGGCGTAAAACACCAATCAAAAAAAAAAAAAAAAAAAAAAATCTTTCGTTCTTTGTTCTTTTTACTCTTCTTTGTTAGTTTTACAAAAGATGAATTTTGACTGGATTCCCCCCCAAAAACTGGGCAATGGACACCTATGCGCGAAATTCTAACCCTGAACAGAGAGATTGACCTAACCATACAGAATTTCGGGCAGTGGCTACATGCATGCACATTATCATGCAATCATGCAACACCTTTCATGTATACTAGAAACTAATCTGAATAGTGCATCTATTTAAATATTCTGTGCATTATTCATTTGAAATATGAATAATTTCCATGTGCAGACTATGTACAAAAATCATGTTTTTATAGAGAATCAATGTCGCTGGTAATGGTTTTTAATTTCGCTGCTATAAGCCATTTATCAAAATTCAGGCTCCTGTAAATGATAACCTGGAAGCAAAACTATGTGCTAACCTTGAAAGCAGCTGAAGATATTGGCGCCACCTGTTGTCATGGGGAGGAAAACAGTCAGACCATGCGTGCTCACATGCATTCATCTGTGCTATGCCAATGTTAAAAACAGAAGGATCGGAAGCCGAAGTAGGTCAAATAAGTCACGAGGGCCCATTTGGCAGACACTATAAAAGCCTACTGTTTGTAATGTTTGATTTCATATGCCTCTTCGCTTCCAAAAATTACCTTCTTAATTCTAATCAACACAGAGGATTTTGAAGATTTCCACACACGGGAGATAACTCGGAACGCGAACAGGTTGCTTCGTGGAACTTTGCATACGTTCAAATTGAGTTTATGCAAAATTCTGAGTATTTCTTTCCAAAACCAACCTCAAATTGAATAAATATAACCAGTTCAGAGTTGTTGAGTTTTTTATTCAATCAACGGACCAAATCGGTTCGTCTAGGCAACTTCTATGAAACCCTGCTATGGATAACCTCTTCAAAAGCTTCCTGATCTGAAAGTATGAAATGTAAGCAGTGCATTTGCTTCTTTACTTTAAATTGTTTAAAGTCTGGCAGATTTTGTTTGGCGTGGCACTTTGCCGTTGTTTACAGCATGTCTGGGGTCCTTGTTTGTGGTCTAGTTTTTTTGTTAGGATTCCTACTGTCTGTTAGGGCATACTGCAGAGAAAAATATCTTTTGTCTAATTCCTCTCTTCTACATGTACATGCAGCTCTCTTTCGCTCCTCTATGTCCACTGCCTCCCACTTCTGCCTGTTAACAGATACAACCTGAATTCGCTTCCAAGTTCAGCCAAGCACAGGTAGATTGTTCAGTGATGGTATTATTTAACACTTGACTTCTGAATCTGGTTGTACAGCATCAGGTACATGTACTGTGTATAAGTATAGAGTTCTTCTTTTATTCTCTATGTCAGCATATATTAGAGCAAGACATTTATTTCCTATACTTGCTGGTCAAAGAATTCAGTAAATTTTATACATGCACAGTTGACCATGGACATGTGAGGAAAATGGTGGAAACCAATTTATGTTATATGATATCATTGCAGGATGCATTTTGAGTGTCATTTCAATTGTGGCACTTATCACATTTGAAGTACACACATTAAGTTTTGGTAAAGAAGAGCTTAAAAGACGAAATATAATTATTAATACATACTTTCATGTACACTACATTTCATCTTAATTTTGATTTTTGTTCTGTCTAATTGTCCCTTGAGGTATGATACTAAACCTCTCCCATGGTGAATGTGATTTTTCCCATGCTGTAGGTTTGTCCCAGTAGTTTGGACTGTTTAGAGTGAAGATTGAACAAAATAATGTACATGTATTAATTACCTGAAGTTTGTAATATGCTGATTGTCTTAATGTGAAGTTGTACAAATTTTGTTTATCTTCTATTGGATCTGTACAGTGATTAGTGAAATCAGAATTTGTACCTGTAATATAGTGCAATAGTCATGGAAAAATGAAGGAAATAGATGTTTTAAATATATACCACATAATGCATTGATGCACAATTGTGTATGTTCAATATATGTGTATTGAACAGCTTGAAGTTATTTACTTATTATTATTACTGATACATAAAGGAATTTTTTTGTCACTTTTAAATGGGAAGATGGTACTCCATCCATCATGAACTTTTCCAGGATGAACTGGGTTTTTTTCCCCCAGCTAGAGGTTTGTCCTATCCGACTGTTTTCATTTGATCGCCTGGAAAGATTTGAGTGGGCTTAGATATTCTATTTTCAGGGTGATCTCTGCTGGCCCCTTTACTGCTTAAGCATTCCTTGCAGACATATGCCCACACATTTATCTGGTTACGACGTGCTAGAAACACAGAATGTGCAATAACAGTTCCCAGATCTCTTCTGCAGCAGCAATCTGTTAACCTTACATAACAGTGTATAGAACAAGCCAGGAAGCTGCATTGATAACCAGTCTTTAATACATGACAAGTCTGATGGAGAAAATGGGAAACTGGCACTATCCTCACTAATGAGTGAACACTCAATCAATTTCAGTGGCATTCTGTGGGATGTTTACATGACTGAATCTAACATAAATCCTTCGATTAGCCACTTAAAATAAAACCAGCTGTAGGTTTTGCCTGATAGGATGAGACCAGTCATGATCTGCACCTATCAACAATCATGGCTTTAGCCACAGTTCTGAATAACACCTCTAGCTTGTCACCTTAATATGGGAGATTATTTTATTGTGAGCATTATCCAGTTTTTTTTCATGAACTAGATGTACTAGAAGCAGCCACAAGTAAGGTTATTAGATTTTTTCAATCACTATGACCTATGAGGTAGGCCTACGGGTGGAAAATCCATCTTGAACAATGATTTTGTAAATTTCTCAAATTGAAACATAGTACATGTGCAAATCTCCCTTTGATCTAAGTTTATTTATTCTTAAAATTCTCTGGCTAGTGCTGAAAAACTTTCCACAAATGGTCATGCTGTAAATTCAAGAATGCTAAAGAGTTGTAGATATACACGATACTTTTTATTATTTATATTCGGGCAGTATAATTATTTTGTTTATCAGGACAAATTTAAGCATTGTTTTTTTATGTGTATACTTGTACAGACTGTCACTTTTTCTGTCACAGGCTCAAGCTACACCTTGGACAGTGATTTTGTAAATTCCTCCACTCTCACTGTTTGTGAGGCCATGGTTACTTTCGTTAAGTACCACTTTTACAGATGGGAATTTCATCAATAATGAGGTTTATTGTGGGTGCTCAAGTGCCACAAGTATTAGTGAATAGTCCTGGAGTACTGGTATATGGCATTAAGTGACTATGAATTAAATAAATGTTGCCAATGATTCAACAAATCTGCATGTAAATTATAGTTTAGCATATATTTATATTTACATTGATATTTTATTTTCCCACATAAGAATATTTGAATCTGATTCCCCTGTTGCAGGTTTATGGGCGTGTGTGTTCATAAAGGACAACTCCATGCTCTTACTGAGGTAAGTCACCAATTCCATTTTGCTGATTAAATTTCACTACTAATTATATGTGTACTGTAGATTTTAGATTATCATTGCATTGAAAGATTGATTCTGTGTAGTGTAGCTTTTATGCCTGGCTGTAAAACTGCATTTCTATGGATAAAAATCTGTACATTCCCTTTCTCTATATTTCAAAATAAAAATATAGTATAAAAGTATTTCTATTAGATAAAGTATTCTAGTGTTCTCGAAGAGTTGTATATAATTAATAAGGTAACTTCAAATACACATGTATGGCTTTGATGGCCTAATGGGTAGACTCTCTACCTCGAAGAAGGGAGACCAGGGATCAAACCCTCAAACCCATGTTGGATCATACCAAAGACTTGTTTGCTGCCTCACTTGGCTGGTTGGCCTGGTGTCAGTATAATGTGACTTGGTGTGGTGTCATGTCTGGTGTCTTCGCCATGATACTTCAGTGGCAGCAGCACTGAATAAATGTATGTATGGACTTCAGTTTGAATCCAGGGTGCACATGTACTTGTACATAGATATGTAAACCTGCTGATGTATTTCTCAACATCTCTGTCGCATCAGAGAAGATTTCCAATTAGGATAAATCAGATTTTCAGTATTCATGGACAATATCCTGGGGTGTGGTGCCTAGTTATCTGCATAAATCTCTGTGCTTAGGATGGGGTTAATCTGTTGGAGAAGACTAGTCACCTTGGAGCACAGTTTTCATTTGGAACAATGTCCAACATTGATTTTTCCCTTTGATTCCATCTGACTTTAATGGGAATCCTGACTGCTAGCTGTCAGATGGAGACAGGGTTAGAGGTGTAGCCCTGTCAAAATATTGTGTTCCAATGACAGTTGAATTATTTCCCATGTTGCACTGTAACCCATAAAACTAAGGCCTATTCACAATGTTGCAAATAATTTTGATAAATCATATGAAGGTTAACCATGAAATCATTTTGTTTGAAATTCCTTTTGATAGGATCTATTCATTTTGCCTTTTCATTGCCAAAAAGAGTTTGATCTATCATTGTATTGACATGTGTCAGATAGTTGAATGACTAATATGTTTGACAGTTCTTAAGGGAAAGTTTGCCTTAGTAATTGGATTGTCTGCTTTGGTTCACTCATAAACCTGACTAGTCTTCTCTTGAATGAAACAATCTTAAATAAGCATAAACTGAAGTCAAGTTAAAGCAGAGAAGTAAATCCAAAATAAATATCTAGAGGAGACCAGGGATCAAACCCAAGCGACCAAACGTGCATTTTTGTATACCTTTGCCTGGTTTTTGCAGCAAAAGTTCTGAACATAAAGTGGCTGAGATTTTGCATAAAGTGTATATTTTTTTTTATTTATTTGATTGTTGTTTAATGCCACTTTTGAGATTTTTCACTTATAGAATGGCAGTTCGTTTTATGGGTAGTGGATATCAGGTTACCTGGTATAAGCTGTTTGAAAAGTTACTGATAAACTTGTTCATGTACAGACATGCAGACCATAATATTAGAAGACTGCGAATGGTCATGCACGTGCCATTGGCCATCGAACGTCTGGGAAATACACGGTCCAGGGCTGGGATTGAACTCCTACATTTGTCCTTGCGAATGACAGACAAGTGCAGTTAACTGCTGGGCCAGATCCACTCCTGTGATATCTATAATGCACCGATGAAGGTTATGACACTGACCATGATGTGATGTATATTGGAGAATGTTTCTGTACACATTGTTAGTGTTTACATTGTGCAAAAGCTTGCTAAAGAATGTTGACATGACTAAATGGTTTTAGGGACATGTGACCATAGCCCTGCCAATGTTTGATGCTCATTTTGATGCTGGAGTGCTGGATCAGTGATATGTACCCAATATTTTCCAGAACTACCCTACCCTCATATGAAATTTGTAGGGACAAGTTATTAGGTTGTCTTTTATATTGAGTTACGAGGACAGATGTGATAAATGCACTTGCCAAAATCAATAATGTTTTCTTGGTATTTGGCAGGCTCCATTAGGGGGCCTAACATCAACAGGGACCTAGCTATCTCTTTCCAATCAGCAAAGTTGACAACAGCTGTTACACTTTGCCACCTTCAGGATTTTATTTATTTCAGTACCTTTGTGTATAAAAAAAGTAAATTCAGTATAGACACTCTAAAGGCAGCATTGGACTATTTTGTTTAATATAAAATTTGAGCATGTATAACCATCTTCACCCTCAAGCATTAAGGAGAAAAAATAATTTACCTGCAGATGCTGTTTATGTGTTCTCAAAATATTACACCGGCTCTAGCTAACATTATCGTATATGAAATGATATCTAGATGAAATTAATCAACATCATTAGCCGGCTCAGAATGTCTGTTGTTCTGGAATTGACAGATATCATTTGCTAATGATTCCTAACGCTACACAAGCAGCCCTTCAAAAAAAATTCATACTATTTAAATTTGATTAAAAGATCTTCGTGTCAAATGTGAGAAATTATTTTAAGAATTCTAGTGTGGAAAGTAAATGTAGGATTGAAATGTTTTTAAAGCTGGGGTGACTTCTACATTATTTTTACCTCAATAGTATCTATGAAGTGTAAAAGCATAAGAAATTCTGCTCAGGTTTATCCAATACCATAGGGTTAACATATGGTTATTGTTGTGCCTGTGGACAGCTCATAGTAATTTTTCTTAAGGCCTTCGTCTCATTTGCCCCACCCCAGGTCATGTTTGTTGTGGGGTTGGTATGACATGAGAGCAGAGGGGCCTGGTTTATGGGGATGACCTCAGTGTAAACAGTAAACAGCTGATCCTTATAACTGCTGGGGATGCCATCTTAGTTTGCTACAGTATTACAGCTAGGCTCTGCTAAACAGGCTCTGAGCTAGGGGACCATCTTCAAGTAACAAAGAGCAGTTGTCATACCATTTAGTATTGATTTTCCCTGTGAATGAACACATTCTGATTTGGCCCTTCAGAAATTGGTGTCGGTTAAAAAGGAAAATTTTTCCATATACATTTAGACATGTTGTTATGAAGATGGTCACTGCTGCAGAAGAGACAAATTGTATTTGCATGCACCACGTTTCCTTAAAATCATTTCGTGAACAAATAAAGCTACGTATCACACCATATCTCCTTGCAAGAAGACTTGCAATGGTATATATATTATTTTTTATTGATTTATAAAGGCGTACAGGGTGTTGGTTGTATGAGTTTAAGTGGAACTTCAGTAATACATGTGCATGAGTGCTTTTATGGCCTGCTACTAGACAACTTGATAGAAAAATTATAATTTTAGGAACTGATTCTTAATCTAGCATTTTAATATTTACCAAAACTCCTGTATATAACAGACTTGGCAACAAGCTGTTTATTTGAGATCCCCCCTTTTCAAGCTACTGAGATCTGCTTGGCATTTTGTCAAGTTTTCTAGTTGTTGTGCCAAAACTTCAAGGGGAGAAATAGGCTGCTTGTCTCAAACCTTGCCTGTTATACAACTAAAGGCTTAAAATATATGTAGTTGGTTGATGAAAGGTTTAACTGAAATCTAAAATCTTCAAAGTCTAACCTATCAAGACATAAAACAAGCATTTAAATATTTATGCTTTTGGAATGGAAGACTGCTAACATGGAGTGCAATCTTCTTCTTTTCATTTATTGCTGTAAATTGTGACAATATATTCTGGAAATGCTTCCCCACATTCATATATGCTTGGCAATGAGACTATACTATGTTAAAAGTTCAGTAGTTAAATATTTATGATATTGTGCATTCACATCATGATAGTATTCACATGGAATTGATCTAAATTCTATCTAAATAGATCATGTGTAAGCATACCCACATGTACATTTATATGCACAGCTGTGTTTATTATTTATGTCCATCAAATTTATTTGATGTCTTATGTGTTAATAACGTGTGTCTTGAATTAGGAAATGAAGCCAGTTTTTCAAAATCTATTTTAATATTTGATGTGACATACATTTTCACAGTGCAAGGAAAATTTATGACACATTTGCCTTTTTGAACCATGACCTTTCTTCACCCGGCACCTGATGTAAATTGTAGTTTCACTGATCACATAAAATAAATACATAAATCAGACTGAAGGAAGGAGATTAATTCTTGACAAAGTGCAGTAACATGTACATTCACCTAGCAGGAGGGCATTCTAACCTACATGTACAGTTACATATAAATCATATAGCTGTTTGACAACTGATGCATCCACACTGATCAAATGTAGATCTGAACAGAACACAAGGTAAGATCAAAAGACATACAGGTAGAGAGTTAGATTGTAGGGAACTCTTCCTTGTGTAACAAATGTAACAAGGACAATTGTCACATGATATTTAAAGCACATGAATGATGTTTTTGCTAATCAATTAGAGGAAATTATTGTTATGTTTTTGTATCTTCCTTGTTAAGGAATATAAGCTAATGTCTCCAGCAGCAGCAGCTGAAGAGTAAAAATAAAATCTTTAAAAATAATATAATTTTTCTTTGTTTTTTTATCCATTTACATTTTGTGTTTGCAAAATTTATGGTTGGTATTTAAGTTAAGTGGATTTCGTGCCTTGTGAAGTACATTTAAAAAAAAGAGATTATTCTGCTCAGATATATTAAAAAGTGTGCCTCATAAATAAGGAATTTGCTGATAAATTAAATTTTTTGTGGAATTTCTGGCAGAATTGTTTTTGTGCAAGTGCTGCTTACTACATTTAATAAATGTTATTATTTGATATTTAAGAAGAAACTCTTGCATGTGTCCAAAATCAAATCTATGATCTCCATATAGTAACACAGAAAAGGAAGGGAGGTTTAAACACTGTAGTGTTATTAGTATTCGGTTACCTATTGCCTGACCTTGAGATGCACTGGGCCTATTGCCAGCCTCAAGAAAGATGTTATTTTCTGAACCTACAGAGGCAAGTTGACTTTGTAACTGTACTAAGAATATGTTATGTTTCAACCCATGTTTCTGAGCTGACTCTAACTACACAAACCTGTACAATACTCTTATGCATGTACAGTGTACTTGTATGTTTACTCTGTTCTGAAGAAGTGTAGTCATTTTGATAAAAACGTTGGCAAGATCTGTTTATTTCTAACACTTACAGATGCATTTAACTGGAATATCCATAAGTGTCGACTTTCGTTCTCCAGCACCCACACTAAACAGATATTTGCCTACCCCTATTATATGACTTTACACCCACATATGTTTGTAGAAAGATATATGTACATGTATGTCTTTTGGATCATGGGATGGAGACTGGCTGAAACTCTTTTACAGTTCTGTATGGCATGTCAGTATGAGGACTGAAAGGAGTTCTGATGACATTGACTTCCCTGTGGATGTGATTTTGTATCTTTACGACTATTGTGCACAGCTTAATATGACCCATTTTATGTAATACTGGAAACAGTCCATAAACAAGTACAGCGGTCTCCTAAATTGTTCTCAAGTGGGCTGGATGTTACATGCGCATGGATAAAGTGCATATAGAAATGCAACCAGCAGTGTTCTCCTGTATGAACTGCCTAAACTGTGATGTTCGTGCAAATCAGTGAGCCCTGCCAATCTGTCAAAAATGCAAGGGCACCAAGAAACATCTCTTTATATTCACAGTTCAGAAACTGGAAAACTTTATGATTGATTGTTAAGGCTCCAGTTGTACTGATCCTCATGCTGATTTATCTCCAAAGTTTATGTTCATGTCTGAAATTGGAAGAAGGCAATGAAATTGTCTTTGTTTATGAGATTGAATTTTAAATTTTTGTTGACTAACCTTTCAATAATTATTCATTATTTTGCGTGCAATTATAATAATAATGACCTCATTACTATTTTATCTACAGTATATGAATGGTGGGAGTCTGGAGCAGCTGTTGATAAACAAAACTGTTGAGTTGCCATGGACAACAAGAATCCACCTGGCTCTAGGACTGGCCAAGGGTATGGAATACCTCCATTCTAAGGGTGTGTTCCACAGAGACCTTACCTCAAAGGTATATCTTATGTCTTTATTCAAGTTGATGAGCCCTAGCTCTTCTGGGCATTTAGTTGGTTAAATCTGTCTTGCAGCTACTACATGCATACGTATACAGGATTTTATGTATATAGTATCTATAATATTTCCAATCATAATTGAATATTGAATTACAAGTATCTGCACTCTTAGGTGTGAGTGAAATAATGGTTGGTCACATATTCTGTGTATCTTTGTTGTTGATCTTGGCAAAAGTCCTTCCTGCCAAGCCATGGAGACATGAATCTTCTGCTTTCATTGTGTCACAACTTTGTTTTTATGTTCTGATATACTTGCTGCAATAAATGTCCTTGACCCTATATTTCAGAATGTTTTAATCCGGATTAATGAAGATGAAAGCTATACTGCTGTAGTTGCAGACTTTGGACTGGCAGCTAAGATTCCTGATCCCTTGTAAGTCATGAACATGTGTGATATATATAATTACCTCTTGTAAAATTTTCTCGTCATACGGATCTGAATTTTTTTTATCTGCATATGGTGTATTGTTAACTGTTCAGGCATTATATTTTTCCTCTTTTTGGTGGAATTCCTCCTTTATCAAAATAATTTTCAAGAAAGATGTTCTGGATTTCTGTATAAACTTATGAGGTGTGTGAAATAGTTTCTAATTTTATTATAACTAGCTGTTACAGGACACTCCCCTTTCATTTTTTATTTTTAACTGTTTTAAATTTCTAAGTATGCAGATATGTCTTTATATGCAAACAGGACTACACACTAAAAGACCAAGCAATCTGGCATACCCTTGTCTCTTCGCAGCCTTGTAAACAAATCAATGAATGAAACACTAATGGCTCTGGAGAACTAATGGCTCTGGAGAACTGGAAAGCTTTTTCACATGCTATCATCATCTTCATTATGTTGACATTTTAGAGACAAGGAGAGACAATTGTCCATTGTTGGCTCGCCATACTGGATGGCCCCAGAAGTGTTAAAAGGAGAGTGGTATAATGAGAAGGTAAGGGGGATAACTCTGAATGTTGCAATGCTTGTTTTGGACTGATTGCTCAGTTTAACACTGTCATAAAATATCTTAAGCCATCCACATACAGAGCTAGTTGATCAATGTAGTTAATTTCAGAATTAACATGTAGATCAAAATGTATGTCTTTTTAATTGTTTTCCAGGCTGATGTGTTTGCAAATGGAATAATTATGTGTGAGATAACAGCTAGGATAGAGGCAGACCCAGATGTGTTGCCCAGAACTGCAGTAAGTGCCTTTGTTTGGAATTCATGTACATGAACTTCATAAATCTACAATGATGTGCGAATTTGGGGACTTATTTCTAATGAAATTTGGGTTAATTAGTGCTGGTTGTAAAACAAATAATGCCAATGAATTAGGTAAACACAAAATTGTTACGTTCATATTATTTGTGTGTAGTCTAGTTTGATCTGCATTACAGATATGAAGTAATAAGAAATGGTGCTACAGCATATTTATCTCGTAGTTCTAGAGATAGTTACTGATCATAAAAATGGTTGGTGTATTAGAACAGGGTGGTGTAATAGTTAAATAATGTTATCTGGTCATTTGATGATTTCTTTCCATGACCGAGTATTGTCATTTCAGACTTTTTAATAACTGGTTTATTGAGTGAGTGTAGACTGTGAGAAGTAAACGTAATGTTTTTGGTTAAGAGAACATTTTCTTGATGTTGACTTTTTCAGAACTTTGGGGTGGACTATGTGGCATTCAGCGAGATGGTGGGGTACTGTCCCTTAGAGTTTTTACAGACCGCCTTCCGATGCTGTCAGGTATGATACAAATATATACATTGCCCTGAAGAACTGGCTCATTGATTAATCTCTTAGTGTGTGGCCTAAACTGTGTTATTCTTTAGCTTGTAGTTTTGTTATCAGGTTTGGTAAAAGCTGCACTGCAGGAGTAAAGGGGAGATAATTCATGAAAGTCCCTACACATACCATGTGTTAAAGAGTTCGTCTTCATAAGCAGTGTTTGTTTGTTTTTTTTTTTTTTGTACCTGTATGAAGTATGGGTGTAGCTAAAGTCATATCCCCAGTGTTAGCGTGTGTCTAGTATTGGACAAAGCAATGTGAAAGCAAATGTTATCAATGGTAGCACACATATTGAGCCCAGGGTTGTTGTGTACGAGAATCAGTGTTAAGGTAAACGTTAAGGGTAATATCCCAGAAAGTACTAGATGTATTGAGCTGAGGATTTTCAGTCATCTGTATTAGAAATAACTGTTAAGATAAATTTTATGTGTTGCTATCACCAAAAATACTTCATGTGTCTAGGTTTGGCGTGCATGTAAAGCACAACAGGATGAAGGGGATGTTCCATTGTTGATGCTCTGCATGTGTGTTAATTGCCATAAATTATGGCATTCATGACTTTTGCATCTCTTTCTTGCGCGTTAGTATCCATGTTATGGTAAATTCATTAAGCTATTCAAGTTCTGCATTCATGTGTCTCCTACAGACAAGCTGTTTGGTGCGCCAAGTTTAAGTTTTGCTTTGTGTCTGCTTAAATTTCAAGAATAGTACATTAATATGTTACCTTGTTTGTCATTAACTGGTTTTACATTGGATCGGGATATGATCGAGTGGTGAAAGCACTAGTTGTTTGATTGTTACCAGAGAAATGGACTTAATCCCATTCATGGTCACAGAATGTGGTAGATATGTCCTTCCCCCTTCGCCCAAAAGAGCAAAAATATTTCTATGCTTACAACACTTTACTGGAGAATTTGCTGGTAACTCTCCAAAGTTCAGCTGTTAATTCTGGGTATTCCACACATAGAACTGGCTTTGGTGAGAAATGTTTTGTTCACTAACTGTCTAATAGATCAATTTTAAAAGAAACTTTTCATTTTCTTTTCTCCATACAGATTGATTACAACAAGCGTCCATCATTTACAGAGATTCGAGAAAATCTGGAGACAATTGAACACAATTTGAATGAAGATGTTTCATCTCCAGAACCAGGAGAGGCAAACAGTGAGAATGGTGAGCGAAAATAAAATGTGACTTGAAGTATGTCAGTTGCAACACTGTTCACAGTGTAGCTATGATGAAGTTGTAGTGATCTTTTTTAACTTTGACATGTTATTATACATTTAATGTCTTATTTAAACCTTTAAAAAGAAAAAAACATAGATATAATAATTTCTTTTTACAGCTGTGTTTATATTTCATTGCCCCAGTCAAATGATCAAATAATTTAAGTTTTTGTTTGCATCTATGATCAGATAAACGTTAAGTAATTACAGATGTAAAATGATTATTGAGTTGTTAATAACTGGGTGCTTTTTTTTCATGATTTGTTTGTAATTCCTTTTTATGTTTTCCTAGTTATGTTTTAGTATGAAAACCATGCTTGTGTCCACTATTAAGTGTACATTCACCTTCTCTGAATTGTGTATTCTGAACATCTTTCCTCCTCAGGTAAAATGCCAAAGAAGCGCTCAAGATCAGAGGACAACATCCTGCAGGCTAATGAGACTTACCTGGAACCTCCAGAGGGTGACAGTCCAGTTACACCGCTGGAGGTCGGCCATGAGATGAGCCAGACAGATCCATTCTACTCCCCAACAAAGGTGAATCCATTTGCATCCTCACACCGCTACAAGAGTGGCCGAAAGATTCTGGGCACCTCTCGTGATCCAGAGTCTATATACTACCTGGACCTGAATATGTCACCTGATTCTCCGAGCACTCCGCCATCCACCCCCTTGGCTGATGGTAGCCATTCACCGCACAAACGAAACTGTCACTCATTGCCTGCGTCGCCCATCTTGCTGAGGAAAGCTGCTGAAAAGCTCCACCAGGAATCGCTGCATGGCCGCAACCCTAGACCCTCTGTGTCATTCACTGGTAAGCCTGTCTACAGCCCTAGTATCCTTAAGTCTAAGAGTGACATCATTGGAGAACGACTCTGCCAGAAACTGGAATTTGGTAACTCCTTAACCGAATCAACAGTTTTCTCCTTCCCTCCTCAAAAGCAACAGGAGGAGGATTTAGTGGAGGCAGAACCCAAGCCCTCACAACCCTCAGCAGCTAGACGCCGGGCGGCCTTCCAGAAGAAACAGTACACTGTGGACTGCGCGCCAATGTACAACACAGAGCCCTGTTCATACTGGGACAACAACAACGCAGACAAAGAGCAGGTGACTGTGATCACAGAGGAGTTGTCACAGATCAGCACAGTTTGTACCTCTGAGTCATCCATGGGAAATACTTCTCATAGCTCCTCTATTGAGTCTTTCATGTCAGTGGATGAACCAGCCAGTTCTTTCTCCAGCTGCAGTGATGTGGAGAATATTGAAATCTGGTATGGAGCAGAGAAGGACTTGCATGGAAGGACGGATGATAAGATTTAGATTTGGAATGAATGTGATTTGCATGAATGTTATTGCATGGTGTTCAGTGTTAGAGTTGATACGCATTACCTGACAAGTGCACTTCGTTAATGAGCAGCTAGGGTTTGGGTATTACAAATACCTGTGTAGTTTTCTTCATTAATCAGATGTTAAGGGCTGTTATATGCAAGATCCTTTTATAGATGGGCATTGTGCAGTGCCCTCTAGTGTGATATCAGCGTTAGAAGAGTGGTCTCCAAGGTTTGTTGACATAGTTGCAACATTATAAACTATATGTCTTTCATTGTAAAATTATTTGTCACAAGTGCAATATGTTACACATGGTTATTACATAGGGTGTTTTTGAGTTTGAAGGAAAAATAATGCATGTTTAAAAATATAACGAGGAAAAAAAAATTATTTATGGAAAAGATAATTGTTTTGCTTTCGTTTTAATTGAAAGAATTAAGTTTACATGCCTTATGTTTATTTGTTGTGTCCATTTTATTTTATGAAAATGAAAATTACTCTGTTTGGAAGCGACCAGAAAAAAAAGAGCTGAACAATTCACAGGCACAGCTCTATGACTTGGGTTCTAGTGGATGGTATACATAAAATAGTTGTGTTAATTTGCTTCAAGAATTGTATTTGTTTTGAATTGTTGTAAGTGATGAAATCCTCTTGTTATGTCTAGCATTCCCCAAGTGGTTTAAGTGTGATTTTCCCTCTATTACATATCTTATATGTAGGACCCATATCTACCACACAGAGCAAGCCACACAGTTTTGTTCATTGTTTAAGTATAGTGTCCTTTATTCATGTTTATTGGTGTGCAAAACTTTGTATAACAACCTAGAATGAGTCCAAAACAGTATGGTAGATATTATTTCATGATGCAAGTCCTCAGCACATGCAGTTAATACTCTTGCTACTTAATTGTTTTCCAGAATTGTTTTTCTTAATTTGATGAGTTACCTCAGTAATATATAAGAAGTGTAAGTTAAATATTACTTTAACCGTAACACTAAAATATTTGTAGTGAGTTTTCTCTGGTGAGAATTACTTCAGTAACTTTTAGCTTGTACCTATCTATCTTATTGATGTATAGGGTTAGGGACTAAAGTGATTTGTGTCCGTCAGATCGGTGTAGTCTGTATGGGCCTGTTCCCTGTTAAACTGAAAATCTGAAGATATGTGTGCCAGCTTAGTTATAAATGGAAGTTTGTATATTTACATCAAGGGTCTTTGAGGAGGTGCAGCTCATGCTGGCTTCCTCACCGGCCGTACGTGGGAAGGTCTTCCAGCAACCTGCGGATGGTCGTGGGTTTCCCCCGGGCTCTGCCCGGTTTCCTCCCACCATAATACTGGCAGATGTCGTATAAGTGAAATATTCTTGAGTACGGCGTAAAACACCAATCAAATAAATAAATAAATTTGAGGAGGTGCACAGTTACTTGTGTGAAACAGACAGTAATTTACCTTGGATGTATCTTAAGCAAATTTTTGTAGGGACAAGACAATGAAAAACAAAAAGTCAAGTAACAGGTATAAAAAGACGTAAAAACATGTATTTGTAGTTCCAAAACGGGTGGAAGATATGTTAGAAATGTTAATTTAAGTGTGCAAGGCAGAAATATTTTTTACCTATTAATTGATAGCAAGTTGATATCACATCGAGCAAGTCAAGTATTAGTAAACTTTGTTGTATGCAAATGTTTGTTAAAATGGAATGTTTTATTACTCTGCTCAAAATTTGCGTTCACTGAGTGTACATGTATATTTCAGTTGTGTGCTCAAATTGTGAAAAAATAGTTATTACACAATTTTTGATCAAACCTATTTTGCGTAGCAAATTCAGCTACTGCTGGGTTAATACAAATGATATATTTTATAAAACTGTTCCAGTCTTTAGTTCTTTTGTGCTTTAACTAAAGAATACATCAGGATTTATTAAGTGTAAGGTAATGTGTATTGTGTAAAATCTGTGGTATGTTTCAGTGTTAATCAGAGAATGGGCACATGAAATTAAATGTCTGAATAAAATTTGGAAGGTGGGATAATGGATTATCCATAGTCAAGTTTATAAAAACTTACAATCTTGTGCCCAAAGATTTTTGGTATTTGAGAAACATGAAAACAGGAGATCCCCATTGTTTTGTTCATGTTAATTTATGCCACAAAGTGTTCACAAGTGAGAAGCAAAACGGCAAAACCTTGTTCCTTGATCAAAATTATTAATTCAGTGTTGTTTTTTGTGTGCCATATACATCTACATGTACTGGGTGTTGCATAGCATCCATATAACTGACTTTAAGTGATTTTTTGGCAGAAAAGCTTAAACTTGGCAGTAAGAACTATTTATAATGTTAGTGTTCACTGTTCTTTGGCCAAATGGTGCCAAACTCTAGTTGTAGTATTGCCAATTTGATAAAGATATGCAGAAATTGAGACATGCATTTCTTAAATACATGTATGTTGAAAGTATTGTCTTCCCTTATCTCCTTTCCGAGTGGAATGAATATGCAAATCAAATCCATAGCACAAAAATTGTTGAGGATAAATATGTTGTATTTTGAGTCAGGCAGTGTCAAACAGGGATTCATCTGTGAATGACATGTAGTAAGGACATTGCCCCATAGTGATGTGTGTATGAAGAAGTGTAAGGCACACCAAAGATATCGAAGTTAATATGACACGTAGTGAATGCATTTAAGTTGGCTTCGTTGTCTGTTGCTTTAACTATATGTAAATTAGATGGATTGTTCTTAAAAGACATGTACCTATAGCATTAGACTATTTTAAGTCTGTGTGTATAAGTTATTATTTTCATTTTGCTTTTCTAAAGTTATAGTGACGACAGCAACCTGTAAACAATTTCCATGTATGATTAAGTCTAATAATATTGTCAGTAATATTGAGCACTAGTATTACTTAATTCGGGGTGTTCAGGCATTAATTTGGTATTATAATTCAAGCTTTCTATCCTTATAAAAGGACTCCCTGTGTTGTTAAGGTAATTCGAGGTTGAAAGGTAAAATGATTTTTTATCTGAATATGCTTCATTAATAACATATTCACATTTCACAATCTTCTAGATTTGTTACACCATTTTTTTAATGAACCAAGCGGTGAATGTCATGTAGCAGTAATAGTAATTAATGCCATGCTGAAAAGGGTCTGGGATGACCATTGAAATGAAACACTTCATGTTTTTGGTTCTGAGATTTTTACGGTAAAGAACATGTATCTGATCTTAGAGGAGCAGTTTACGCAGTATTTTATCATTTATTTTTTCTTTCTCGTTTTTATCAGTTAAAATTTGACTGAATGAAGGAAAACATGTATATGAACAAAATGAGTGATATACTTTGTCATGAAATATTATGAGTAACAAGCATATCTTGACTACTGTATGTAATAGCTAAAATAAATCATCTTTTTTTGGGGGAATTAAATTATTTTTATTTTACTTGTTTAACATATATGTGCTTGATTTTAGTTTGGCAGAACAAATTTAAACTATCGATCAGTTATAATGTTATAGTGTGAAACTGTCTTTACTGCTTCTATAGTAAACTCAACACTTTTCTGCTTGTGTTGAGCCATTACCTTTGGTAGCTTCTCTATGCAATAATGGCCTGTCCAATGTTAGATATGAAGAACATCAGTTTGTTTTTGTGGCATTATTTATTGTGAATTTTATTTTAGTCATTGTTCAGGTGAGATGTGTGTTGAAGTGTATATAATTATGTCTTATACATAGCAGATGTAAATTGGGAAATTAAAGTCACCTATATACCTACATGTATAGGTAGAAGAGCACTGTGCTTCAGAGGACCAGGCTTTTGGATAAGACAATGGCCTCGAGTGAATCACTTATTGTTAGCTTCTTTTTTTTTTTGTCAATCTACTTAACTGCACATCCCCAAACCTCTAGAATTCCATGTTTGTAATGGAAATGTTAAATTGTGTTTTCATTTTATTCAATTCGTTTTTTATTTATCATAAGTTATTGCTATCATTACAGTTGTATTCACATTAGACTTTGTTCCTTCAACTATTGCTTGTATGATCATGGTTGATTTTGTGATATTTCCCTGTATTGAGAGTTTGAACATCCATGTATCATTTTTTTGGTTCATCATGTGTTTATTGCAGTTGATAAGGCATTGCTTTCGTTAAATCTCCTTATTTGTTTGAATTTGAGTTTGTTTACCTGGAAAGAAATAAGCAAAATAAAAAAGTTGTTGCAGATTCAAGATTCTGGGTGATAATATTATATTATGATTAACGTTGAAGTGCACAGAAAGTAAAACCGGAGCAGCAACGACAGTGTGAGAGCTGGCAAATGTTCACCCGTAACCTTGTCTTGTCAGTTTATTTCTAATTTTATTCTAACTGGTAATGTGAAATTATGTGCTCCCTAACACCCTGGTTTAGGCAGAATTAGATAAAAAATGGCAGTGATGTTAATTGCAATTAAATTATTATGTCACTGGTCTAGAATTACTAAAAATACTGTGTTGTCATCACATTTAATATAACATTAAAACAATGTTTCACATTGGTTTTCCTCTCAAATCGCAGAAAGGTTTAAATTCCATAATCAGCTACCATAAGTTACTTGCTTAGTTTTAAAAAATATACAACATAATATTTCGAAAACCTAAATGGGACATACTTTGGTTAAAATGACTTTACTGTAGAGCATTCTAGGAAGTCTCCGTCTCATTTTGTATATGAAAAAAAAAATCAACAGTTTTGATTCTGTTTTATATCTTTAATTCCTTTATGGTTAAAACAACAACTTTGTGTTTTGTTTTACAAGAACTGTTTAACACAATGATGTTGAAAACATAAATGCTTCCTTGATCTACATATTGTGGTTTTATTTGGACAGGGAGGTCTTGAGTTCGATTCCAGGTAGTCCATGTTCCTTATGAAATAGATGAATAATTTAAAACATATCAGATAAATTAATTGTTTTTATGACGATCCCCAATATACACATGGCAACAATGCATACGCTTTTAAACACCTGCTTCTGTGATGACACGTAATTTACGATTTGCTGATCAGTTGATGATTGACGGCTCGTGTCAGTTGGGTTAAGTCTAATACTCAATCTCATACGTGCGGTGTATTATACATTACACATATTTAATTACCAACGCAAGCAACACACATATATTTGTTACTGGGATGGGAGCGTTTACGGACATTCAAATGATGTGGTCAGTTGAATTGAACTTTGTGGTTTGGCAAAGGTTATCGGTACTGAAGCGGTTACTATTATTTATATGAAGTGACTGTTTGAATGTCCATCTTGCGTGTGGTTTGGAGCACTGTGAGGGAGAATTTATATGTTAATGCTTTGGCTATATAAGGACACACTGGTGTGTATGGTCATTGACAATCAGTGGCCAAACTCTTGGCGTGCACGGTCATTTTGGGGTCTTATGTTTTTTCGGGGTTTTGTGTTTTTTCGGGGGTATACGGATGTTTTCTTCTTTTCTTTTCAGCATTGGCGGATGCAAGGTTTGCTCACTGATGGCCGATACTATGGTTAAGGTCTGGAAAACCTTTGTGTCAGATTTTATTCTGAAATATTAGATGAATTCTGCCATCCAGGCTGGAGATGTTGGGTAGCTAGGCTACGGAAACAAAGTTCCTGGGTTTCCTTTCGAGGTTTTATCTGTGGTTTTACCTTCTCGGCGCCAGATGTCTCGTGACTACCATTTTGTCGTTGTTTTACACATGTATGCGCGCCCGGAGGGACGCGTGGTGGGCCCTGGTTATTCCTAAAACTAATAAAGCGTACATTGAAATGACTAATGATTTATGTTCGTTTGAGATGAAGTTTTATTATGAATGAAAGGTCAAGGTTTAACGCCAGACAGACCGTATTTCAGGCATTAATTAGTTGACAAGAATATATTTGTGTGTCAGTTGTAGATTCTAACCGATTCCTAACTAGTCTTTCTATTCACAGACAAAAATAAAAATACGGACAGGTGGATTACAAAATGAAAAGATATCTTCGCAAGGGCACAACAAAGCGTCATCTTCGCCATCTTCTAGAATAGTAATTCGATTGACCTCTGTGTAGTAGTCGATTTGTATATTTTGCAACAACTGGATAAATATATACACCATTCACATGGAAATTATAACAATCTGTCAATAACAATAGCACATTGTTTCCGCATCATGTGAGGATCGTATAAGCATCCACGTTTTATCCCTATAAACAACAATAGTTGCTTAATCCGCATCGGTGGCCCAGTGGAGGGGGCGTCCGCCTTGAAGCCGGGAGATCTGGGATAAAACTCTGTCCACGCGTCATACCGAAGGCTAAAAGATGGCGTTTGTTGCTGCCGCATAAGGAAACAGGACGGGTTGGTCCAGTGTCAGTATATTGTGACTGGGTGAGGCATCACGTCTGGCGCCTGAAATATTGATAAGTAAGCCTATGCGACGTTAAACCAAGCAACACTACATGCATGCATGCATACATAACATCATCAGCTGTAAATTAGGTGTGACTGAGTGACATTTCTCACCTTATATGTGACGTGGATAGTAGCTTGGTTCGCCTTTTGCGCCGGGAATATAGACGTGCTCACTGACATCAAGAAAAACTGGCGTTATGTTGTTTCCTGCAGGAATATGTGTCCATGTCGGAAACGGATTTTCAGCTTACTGGACGGTTACTTTGATTAAAGGTAGCAAATTGTGTTACACATTTCAGATTTTACACTACGATTAAACGGTGTTATTAGTCTTAACATGGTAGTATGTGTTTGGACACCAAAATGAGGTAATGAGTATTCCAACAAGAGTTATCGCTTGAATTTGCGTACATAAATCGTGGTTTTTAGTCGAGAATAAACTTGATAACTTGTGATGACAACGAAAATGCTATATTAGCATGCCATACCGCCATCATGCTATAACTATACTTGCATTCTGGTATTGACAAAATTTAGCGTGACGGACAGGACACTGTTAAGAGGAAATGTAAGGTAAGAGGAAGTGTCAGGTATAAAACCATCAGAACAAAGTTTGTATGACAACCAGGGTCTCTTTGTGGAACCGACATAATTAAGAAATTGATTGTGTCAAGGGCACTAGTAATTCTTGAGGAATAAAATACTCAAGAGCACAGAGGTAGTGTGGAGGAAGAAGTCAAAAGTTTGACGCTGTATCAGTCGCTACATGGTACGCAGTCTAGGAAACAGTACGTCTTCTAGAGTGAAGTTATGGGCGTTACACGGATGACCAGGCCGGCATCTCCTTAATTAGTATTGGTAACATTTACCCATGCATGCGAGTATATTCAGATATGGGCAATCTCTGTTGACGTCGAACAGCTCTCTTTCATCCTGTTCAAGACCACGAGTGTATGCTTGTATGTAAGATTGATCAGTCTATTGATGGCGTGTGGTTTTTATTATTACATTATGACATTGTATTATTACAAAAGATGGCTTTCCATGAACACAATTTTAGAATTACTATGATAAGATATGATATACATTGAGGCATAATGCAAACTAAGAATGGAATTTATGAGTAGACAGGGCGAAGACTTGTTGAGAAGAAATACAAAGAACTGCACTTGACTGAAATTATTTTCCTCAATAGTGGTTTCAACAAAGCCCATTACTCATTCTTCTTGTTCACATGTACTTTTGCAGGTGTAGGTTTTTTGTTCGCCTCTCAGTTGTCAGGCTGTGTATTCTGGACTTCACCTGCTATGCTCTCATTTCTGTGGGTGTGTGTCAGTTTGAGAGACAGCGCATGTTATTACTTGCTTGGGTGGTAGCTGTGTGGCAACCAGGTAGACACTTTACTGTAATCACTCTGTGATTAGGTATGGTTGTGTGTCACCGTTACAACTGCCAATTGTTTTACATGTGAAGTTTTAATTGTCCTATGTATATGGATGTATAACGCTGACGATGTGTCGCGCTGCTCATTTTTCTCTTTCCACGGTTGTCATGGTAATCAGATTCTTTGTCAGAGCTACTACTTTAATTGTTTTGCATGTACTGTATTCATTTTTGATTGATACATAGATACCTATGAGACCACGACTCGTGACACTTCCGCGATTGTAATTGTAGCCAAATTTCAATTTCCTCAGTGTGTGCTGTATATTTACTTCTTTATTTATTTGATTGTTTTTTGACGCCGTACTCAAGAATATTTCATTTATACGATGGGGGCTAGCATTATGGTTGAAGGAAACCGGGCCCGGGGGAAGCCCACGACCATCCGCAGGTTGCTGAAAGACCTTCCCACTTATGGCCGTATGTGCAATATATGATTGAGGTCCAAACAGACACATAGGAAACGATTTATTGCAAGTCATAATTGTTAATTTTTGCGGTTGCTATGGTAACCATACAGTCAGTGTCACCTGCATCTGGATATGAATTCGACGATGTGTCGTGTTTTACATTTGTACGGTTGTCATGGTAACCAGATTGATATTTTCACCAAGGATCACTACCGGATTTTAGAACCAATGCTACATAAACTGGTATGACCTCGTGTCCGAGCTACAACTTGAGTTGTTTTGCATGTTGAGTTTTAATTCTTGGGATTGTATTAATTACAGCCATTCATAAGCTCATACATCCATTCTTGCAATAACTTTTTCCACAAAGAGAAGCAACAGATTTAACTGCCTTGTGAATCCAGGAAAAATTATTCCAAAGCGCAATTTGAGAGCCCTTAATATAGCTTTACAAACAGTGTTTACAAGAGCTTTAAGTCACTGTTCGTTCTTACTTTTCGGACCAAATTGCTGAATCTGGTCGGCAAAAAGAGGTTGGGTTGCACTCGATCTTGTGATTACACTATCACCTTGTTTTCCGCCCCTGTATATCTCTTGCTCCACATATTGAACACATGTGGCGGGTTTTAACCAGGAGCTTAATTCTGAAAATGACCATTAATTGTCATGTAGTGTGTCAGATCAATGGCACAGAGGTAATTGGATAGAGTGGGATAGCCCAACACCGAGGTGGTACTTGGGTAACGTCTGTATTCTAAACATGATCCAAAATCCAAATAAAATACCATGCGAACTCTTAGTCAGTGAATAATTTCCTGGTCCAATAAAATTAAATGTATCTCAGCTGCACTTTGTTTCCCACTGTTCATAAAAGCATCATGCATATGGAATACCCATGGGTGCGTCTTCCGCTCCTAGCCTTGGGTTAAGCGGAATTATAGATATATGCAGCTATGACACATATCGACAGAGATCCTGAACGCTCTGTCCATAATTACCAACAATTAGGAGTATCTAGAATTGTAAAAACTTGAAAATTTGTGAAGTAGTATCTTTGACACTAATTTTGAATCAGTAACTCATGATGATGAAATCTTCATTATTTTTCACCGAATTTAACACATACTAGAAAGCGTGATATGTTTATATTCCTGTCCAAATGCGGTTTATTAACAACTTCAAAGAAAAAAATATCCTCTTTGTCTTAAAGACGTCGTGAGAGATCTTGGTAAACCTTGTACAGCTAATGCAGGGCATGAATATACAGCTAAACGCGTATAGATAGGAACTCGATCCAATTAGTTGTGGAGGACTAGTAAGTTTTAGTATGGGGTTATTCATCTAGCTTGTGCTCTAACCGTGCAGTTCCGGTATTAACAATGTCTGATGTTGAACCGTGAAGGCAAGTAATTCTGCAAGATTGCTCGTGAATATTTACTTGTCGCCCTTTGTCAACCAGCTGTCGACGCCATTTTTAGAGCATGATCAGTAGCGGCATTTGACTGTGAAGCATACGACAAAATTTTACTAGAGGAATAATATGCATCGTTTGTAGATGGTAATCATTTAATGTGATGGCAACATTTTTAGTATTTCCAGACCACTGACGACTGATAATTAGGAATTAACATCATGGCACTCTATTGTTTTATGTAATTCTGCTTAAGTGATGGTGCCAAGAGGCGTGTGAGTTGCTTCTGTCTAAGTATTTATATGAACAGTCATAGAATGGAGGCAAACTGACATGTGGTCGGATTTTACCGCTTAGGTGTGACCACTTGTTAGCTATCACACTGTAAACGCTGCTGTGGTTTTACTCTCTATGATGTAGCCACATTTTATGACACCTTCCGATGTGGGCGAAACCATTATTAGAGTCATAGCTTGGTTCGTATAAGAACAGGCATGTCTAAATCCTCCAAATCGATACAGGTGCTATTAATTCCCACCCCGATCACTCGACAACTGAAGAGAGTTAATGAGCGGGAGATCTCTCCTGCATGTACATGTGTTGACTGTCTAAATACTAGATACAGACTGGTAAAAGGACTGAAGCTTGTGACAAAGAATATATAGTCAGTAATTAATTGAATGTCGTGTTTGATTACTCATTGATTGAAATGCGTTGGCCAATTTATTAATGAATTAGTTGTATCGATTATCAACTCTGTGAAAGCATGTGGTCACCAAATACAGAAGAATTTATTGATTGATTTATCAATAGATTGGTTCGACCATCGTGGAGGTTGCATACCTGCGTGTTCATGCGGATTTAACAAAGGGTGCTAAACCTTATACATCACCAAATATCTTGATTGATATCTTCTCGAACTGGTAGCAAACTTGTATGTCTATGCGGAGTTTTAACAGCGGGTTCACCTTGTATCAACAAGCAAATCACATCACACCAAGCAATGCACCTCAGGACGTTTTCATTATACTTGGACACTCAACAAAGCAAGCTAACATGGCGTGCTGTGGAAAATATTAGGGACATTTACAGCTGTCTTCCAAAGCTTAACCATGGATTCTGTAATCTGTATGTGGGAAGAAATCAGTCTGAATTCTGAGAATCTGTCTCGGATATGAGACATTCTCTGAAACCCACCCAAAACGGGAGTTCTAAGCCGTCGCCGATATGCAGCATTCTCTCAAACCCACCCTAAACGGACCCCAAAGCCGTCGCCGATATGCGACATTCTCCCAAATCCGCCCAAAACGGAGCCCGAAGCCGTTGCCGATATGCGACATTCTCTCAAATCCGCCCAAAACGAGCCCAAAGCCGTCGCCGATATGCGGCATTCTCTCAAATCCGCCCAAAACGGAGCCCAAAGCCGTCGCCCATGTGCGACATTCTCTCAAATCCGCCCAAAACAAGTCCAAAGCCGTCGCCGATATGCGACATTCTCTCAGATCGGTCCAAAACGACTGGGGTGTTCCAATATAAAACACTAACATGGACAGTAAAGTTAGTTAGCAAATAGTCACTTGTAACAGCACATAAAATAAACCTCTCATCAGTTTACATCCGATTTTATTATAACTGTTCATGTATAAAAGCTATAAAAAGTATCAGCTTACACACCTCCTGTAATATAGCACTGTCGCCGAACTGACACATTCTCTTAAACCCACCGAAAACGGGAGTTCCAAAATGAGCAGAGTCCCTCAAGAAAAGGCTGTTTGTCCATTGTGAATTTTGTACTTGGAATTAGAAACGGGGAAAGCTACGAAAATATATAATTTACGAAGTTTCGCAAAAGTGTAATGACCCTGACCCCATCCACGTGATCTCAAATGCCTTATTTTAATTTACTTAAAATAATTAAATTACCATATGGCAGGGTTAGCGAGATGGAAGAATTTGCAATGAACTTGCCATCATCCCAAAACGCGTTTATACGGCTGTACAAATAGGATCCCGTTGCTTCCGGAACCTTGGCAGAAAATGATCAGATCAAATATTATTACTGAGATGCCGCAATAACCATTCTCAGTTATGAGCTATGTTTTGGTGTGATGTGATTTTCAATAATTCTAGACCAGTGGTGTCTAATAAATTGCAATTAACATTTATTTTTTTTGCTTAAGCCATACATGACATTAGTAACTTGATACTATATATTAAGGATTTATATGAACGGGGACTAAACCTTGAATGAGGTTAGTTGACAAGAGGCCGAGTTTCAGCGGCTACGTGTGACGATTGTTAACTAACATATTGTAGTCGCTGTTCTCGTTTTACTCTCCATCATCTGTGTATTCTTTTATATTTATTCACAACATAAAACATCTTTATCAAGTCTGCTATTGGTTTATGCTGTAATATGACAGTGCTTCTTTGTAAATCAAAAAGCATATAGAGCCAGGTCATCTCCTAATATAGCCGTGCATAGAAATAACTTACTGGTGTCTTAATTTTTAACTGTTTAAGATATAGATATAATTCAAAATGTCCTAAGTACCGATAATATATAAAGATACACAAACTTAGACTCAAACTCTTTCTAAGTATGATGACATTTTGTCCACTCGAGAGTGCTTTAAATCCACACAAAAACGAAATAACTTTCTCCGCAGACATAAGGAAACCAACATTAACCAAGTTGAAACGTGAAGAATGCTCATAAATATATACTTAAAGTAAGTCCGTGAAGTATTGACTACCATTTATCTGTAAGGCTTTAACCTTGATTTTTAGCTTTCTGCTCAAGAATATATTGACGAAAAAGGATGTAGCAAATATTGCAGATGAACTGAAAATACTAGTGATTATCCGCTTGAGCTAATATGTGATGTCGTGGTTGTTTCCCTTTGACCATAAATCATTTCAAACTTCGTAATTTCGTTTTCGTGGTTACGTCCCTTGGACCGTCAGGCACGTAAAAGCGGTAAGTGCTAAGAGTGTAAAACTGTAGCCTACAACGCTTGCGGCAACCTTGTAGTTCTTTTACCGGTACTGAGTAAGATTGAGATTAACATGGTTTAATAATATAACAGAGATTCAGCAATGCTCTTCACTGATTTCAAGTTACTTACATTTCAGCACAAAATGAGGGATAACATATAAGCCTACCGCAGAAGATAGTAATATGGATGCCGTGGGTGGTTATCTCCCTTTGACTGACTAGCACTGTCAAGTGTAACGGAACCTACTTTTATGATAGCGCAACCTAAGGAAGCCAGTTAATGTCATAAAACATTGTGCAAAAATAATCCACGTAATTACTATATAGTTTCTCGTGATTATGAGATACATTACAAATAATTACGAGAAATTGTATCACGATTACGTTATTAACGGTACCTTATATAGTTTCGAGCAATTTGAATATAATTCGTGTAACTACAAAATACTTCCCCCATGATTATCGAAAAATGTATCGTAAATACGTTACTGATTTATGGCAATGGAAAACACATCAGCTACACGGTACTGCGTGGAGACTGTACGACAGCTGCACCTGGGGCCTACGGTATATGGCTCAATAGCACTAAGATTGTACCACAAGATTATTGACTGACATGTGCTGCGCAGCTATTGACTCTTCGGTTCTCATACCACACAATACAACAGGTGTACACAGTATATAGGAACCGCACAGTTCTGAATCGTTCAGTACTCTCTAAATGAGCTATTTAAATATAGCTCATTTAAAGATGTAGGAACCAATCGCAGCTATATTTGAAATCATCCCACGGTGGTGCAGTAATGAGGTGTGCAACTGGAGTGGTTGGAGGACAAAAGTGAGTGAAAAGAAAATTTTAAGTCCTCCTGGGGGATTTCCCATTCTAATTAACATATTCTTACATGAAACAAAATTATTTGTGCATGTTTGCTCTGGATTTAGAATGTCCTAAACCACTACAAACTATTATGTTTGTTACCGCAATCACTTAAAAAGTGAAGAAAATTTTTTTTACCAAGGCAGTTGTAGGCTACATTCACCATGATAGTTCATCGTTTTGTACCGTTTGCCTGTTGATCCAGAGGTAACATTTACGGCTTTATTACTAAGTAATAATTTGTTTTAGCCTGGCCTGTTTCATATTTTAAACCTATTATATAACAACTTCAACTGCTTATCGGGGAAGCCTTCTCATCGTTGTGAAGAAAAATCCCTTAACTACCACGGCAACGTATATCATAGAGATATAAAGTGCACTTAGTTAAGGGCAACTTAACACTAAGCAAGCTTCATGAAACCGATCCAAGGCCTTGACAAACTACAGTGAACCGGGATTGTCCTTATGTCGCTTGAAAGGTATGAGCTGTTCAAACGTCTGCAATTCTTTGATGATCCTTGGAACTATTTAGTGCCGTATACGTAGAGAATCCGTATTGTAACGAGTGGCACTACGGGTCAGGGCACCGGGGATGTTTTTGAAAGAGGATGACAACAGTGTTGTCGCGGTGATTGTACTGTAGCACTACGGATGATCAGGGATGTCCCCGGACGGTCCTAGGTTCATCACCAGTGTCGTCCAGCACAAACCTTGTCCACACCTGACCACCGTGTTCAATACCGCGAGGACATTGTTGACACATATCCTGATTCCGGCATGTTTCCTTGATATGCTACTGACCTACTACGGTCGATTCAGGACTTCTGTAGCCATATCCCTTACTTGATCAGTAAAACTGAACTGGTATACTGTGTTCCTCGTAAAATATGATTAATGTTTTGAACGGCCCAGGAACGGCCCACGAACCTCCGTGGCCATCCTTAGTTCATCCTGATGACTGGGCCCTAGGATAAAATTATATGCATTGCATGAAATTGTATAACAGTGTTAACACGTAGATAAGCCTCTTTGACAACCTCGTACAATGTATTATTTTAATCCCATTTGTTATATTAAGTTATGTTATATGAAGTTATATCCTTTCATTGGAAAAACTATCGTATTGTCGGGAAATTTTGCTATCCTACAACTCGAACATCGGTGGCGATGCCAGATTTTCCAAATCGTGTTTTTAGAAGAACATTCATGCAGTTTCAGAATAAGAAACTGAGAAACGGCATGGCTTAATACAATCTTAAAGGGAAGTCAAAGCAAACCAACGACGTTTTATCTGAGATTCACTAATGTCAAATCTGGTAGCTGCATCATATGTTTACCGACATGGCTAACTATAGATGTGAAGCTTGTCCACCCTTCATCTATAATTGAACTTTTGGGAAATGGTGAAGTTGGTTCTTTCAGTGATCTGTCTATTGAGGATTATGATTGCTATAGTGCGTATTCCCCGGTCATAGAGCAGCTGTTTGAAATAAATGAGATCCACAAGGTAAAGGATAAATGCAGTGTTTATAGCAAGATTCGATTGCGCTCATATACTAAGTTGGTATCATACGCTGTGACAAACTCAGATATTGCCATGCTCATTGATGCTGGGATTAAGCTATTATATATAAACCACCCAGTGTGGATAACTGTGAGTGTAATTCTTTTCACTGATTCACAAAACTAGTATATTTTGAATTAATATTTGTGTGATATTTGAATCTTTATAAGCTTATATAGTGTATTTATGTTTTTTGATGTTAATGAGATCCCTTGTACTGCATGCCCACAAGTCTGTAGAAAAGCATCTATAAAAGTAAATTTAGCAAGCGCCAGCTGCATGTAAATTAAACCAAAAGTTATGTCTGTTCACCGCAAGAAGATCAAGCGCAGCGACACTCCTGTTTATACTTGTGCGGTGCATATGTATGATTTCAGGGGCTCTGCTGGCGATCGATGGCCTGAGTTTGTGAATGACAGAAATGGCCTTGACACGAGCGATGTCAGTGCACTGATTTAATCCAAGAAGCAGAGGGTGAGAGCCGAGGATTGTAAGTCTGGCCTGGGCAGCATTATCTCTGCGTGGAACATACCATCTAAGACCTAACGATGGATTGGCTCTCGGTGCTTCACGTCCTTCTGCTAGCTTTTTTTGTTTTCGTGATATGTCAATTGACCCGCCTATATTTCGCCGACAGTGACTTAACATTGCAGTGGGCTCATCATTTCGGGGTTCCAACCAGTAAGTGGTGTTATTTGATGTCAGTTTTCTTGGTTGAGCGATAAAGAGGCACTACTCTTCAACGCACTTGCCCGTACGTGGGAAGGTCTGCCAGCAACCTGCGGATGGTCGTTGGTTACCCCCGAGCTCTGCCCAGTTTCCTCCTACTATAATACTGGCGTATAGTTGAAATATTCTTGAGCACAGCGTTAAACGTCAGTCAAATAAATAGATAAATAAATCAACGCAGGGCTGGATAACTATGTATGAAAGTCTGATAAATCTTATATGTTGTACTTAGCTCATATATAGTTGTCCCATGGCCCATTTAGTATCTATTAAACTTTGAGGTACAGTATTATACAGATGGACTTTGGATAGCGTTCTACATTGATTGCAGCTCACGTAGACCACCTCTTTATTTACAGCCTCCTTGAACTAGGACCTATTTTGTTGTTAGCAGAGTTAAAGTTTGTGCTCTGTCTGCGTCATGAATCCACAATTACCTTTCAGTTTGAGTGGTAACGAACGTTACCATGCGGTGCAAAATCAAATGTAGCCAGTCAGTAGAAAAATACATAACACTTACTTTTATGTGGGCACTTTGGTGTGTGTTGCATGTATTTGACTTCATCTGTGAAAACTTGCAAGGATGCTGCTATAATAGCCTCTACAACTTAATCCATTCAGTGTATGAACTTATTAATAATGAATAATCCGTTGATACGAATTTCAAAAATGTTATATTGCTTCCATCAAACTTTCATTGATAGGCTTGTGCTCTGAACGTTATTTCTGCATGGACTTTAATGGCTTTCTGTAGCTGTTATAGTATTGATCCGCAGATAGGCCCAGTTATACCTGTACAGTAACGTCATGACGTGTCCCAGTTCTTTACTGGACTCTCACGCGACAGAGAGTTTCGGCTTCAGCCTTAGGGCATAAAGCGTGGACCTTCGTAACTGAGAATCGAAGATTGTTATTAAATACACTATTCCGACTGTAACCCTTGATTCAGTTGATGTACACTGTAAATCTGAAGTAAACACTAGTTAGAACAATATAAATGGTTGTTAAAATACTCTGTTTTCAATAACTTTGACTCTATTAGGTCATCTGCGTGGAAAGGTTGTGTGGATCACAGGAGCCTCCAGTGGGATCGGAGAGCATCTGTCTTATGAATTGGCTGCGGCTGGATGCAGGCTTGTACTCTCTGCCAGGCGCAAAGATGAACTGGAGAGAGTGAAAAAACAGTGTCAATGTAGGTGTATAATGATTTAAGACATCTTCGTGAACAATAGTAAAGATTTACAATTTAACTATATAGTCATATCTCTCTGCTGTATCCATGTTAACATTGCCTGTATTCAGTGATTTCTCATCTATAGTTATGTTTTAAAAGCTGTGTAATCCTGAGAATATGAAACAAATAGTCTATAATATAAATAACTGACACCGATTTTATAAGTAAACAGAAACTGAAAAGAATGAAACTGTGGTTGTGTACGAATTTGTAAGATGATACATGTAAACGATCGAGAATAAATAAGATACACTCTTGGACTAACTGATCAACATTCTTGAGCTAAAGAATTTCAAGGGACAATTCTACAAATCCCTCCATCATGTTTTGTTCCTCTGTACAATGAGATAATGATTTGTTTTGGAAATGTGTAACAATAATGGGTTAATAATACATTAGTTATTGTTATAAAATGTGCTACACTTCTTCTTTTAGTGAGTGGACGAGTTGCCGACGCTGACATTCTGGTTTTACCTCTTGATGTTGTGAAATTTGACACACATAAAGAGCACGTGCGCACTGTGATTGATCATTTTAAACAGGTAGCCCTAAATAACATTATGGCCCATTTGCCTTTTAAACCTTAGCATATCAATTCAGGGATCTTGTTTGTCGGTTCAGCCATTAATTCATGCATGTGTTCCATCGGAGTCCTGCATTCTGTCGGAACACCTTTATATCTGCTCCATCAGAGTCCTATGTTTCCCTCGGAACACCTTTATATCTGCTCCATCAGAGCCTTACGATTTCCTCCTAACACCTTTATATCTGCTCCTTCAGAGCCTTGCGTTTTCCTCGGAACACCTTTATATCTCGTGCTTCAGAGCCCTTCTTTCCCTCGGAACACCTTTATATCTGCTCCATCAGAACCTTACGTTTTCCTCGGAACACCTTTATATCTGCTCCATCAGAGCCTTACGATTTCCTCGGAACACCTTTATATCTGCTCCATCAGAGCCTTGCGTTTTCCTCCGAACACCTCTATATCTGCTCTATCAGAGCCTTGCGTTTTTCTCCGAACACCTTTATATCTGCTCCATCATAACATTGCGTTTTCCTCCAAACACCTTTATATCTGCTCCATCACAGTCCTTCTTTCCCTCGGAACACCTTTATATCTGTTCCATCAGAGCCTTGCGTTTTCCTCGGAACGCCTTTGTATCTGCTGCATCAGAGCCCTACTTTCCTCGGAACACCTTTATATCTGCTCCATCACAGCCATAATTTTCCATTAGTGCCCTCCGTTCCCTCAGAACACGCTCAAGTCTGCTCCACCTTCGGAACACCTTTATGTCGGCTCAGTCATTGCCCTCCGTTCCATCGGAACACCTTTATGTTTGCTCCATCAGTGCCCTCCAGTCTGTCGGAAATAGTGTTTCGGTCATATAGCACCCTGTTTTAGATGTGTCTATATATGCATTATATCTATTTCAAGCAAGAGTTCTACCTATAACTATGAGCCGGATAATTTAGAGGGACGCTCTATGAAATTGACATAAAACTGCCGACTTTGGGGTTGGATAAAAGTTTCTTTGCAAGTCTTATTTAATCCGTGAGCAAATGCCAAGAAGATATGTATTTTTGTAAGCATTTGGGCGTCTCGGAACATATTTTAAATATTTTTTTTTTTATATCTTAGACATTCACGCCTTGAATTTATTCTGCAACATTTAATTGCGTTTAAATGTCCTTGTGCATATCAGGCAGTGGAGTGATACAAGTCCATTTTTCAAGAACTGCCATTGTACGTTGGACAAAGAGAATTAAGAGTTACATGTATCTCCTGATCTAACACCTGCAGTTACGTCATGGTGATAAATTGAGTATGCAGTTCACAGTGTAAGTGAGATCAGATATTGTCGATGTGTTTCAGATCAATAATTGAAGGCCTTTCTTTCCAGATTAATATTTTAGTGAATAACGCAGGAAGATCTCAGCGTGCACACTGGCAAGACATCTCACTGTTAGTTGACAGGGAGATGCTGGAGGTGAATGTGTTAGGCGTTCTCTCTCTAACCCGGGCCGTTCTTCCCCATATGATAACGTCGAAAGGAGGACAGATTGTGGTCGTTAGCAGTATGGCCGGAAAATTGGGAACGCCGTTGTCCGGTTCTTACAGTGGATCAAAACATGCCCTTCACGTGAGTCTGCTTAGGTGCATAAGTCTCAATAATTTTGAGAGATAAAAGATGGTTGTTGGGTCAAAATGAATATGTATGTGATTACATTATGTGCGCTATATCACAAATACTGGAAATTGTGTACAAATAAAGTTAGCACAATACAGTATGAGATGTATATTTGATGTTGCGAGGTAATTAATCGGTCATTCATGAAAGTAATAAGTATAGGTTATTCAGGCCCGGGCGTATGGGCTATGCTTCATCACAATGTCTTTGTTCCAGCACTTCTTTTCTGTTTAGGGCCTCTTTGAAACTCTACGGATTGAAGGACATGCAATGAACATAAAAATCACAATGGTTTGCCCTGGTCACGTGTTTTCTTCCATACGGCAAAAAGCTATGACTGAGAAGCCGGGAGAGGTAATGTATAAATAAACCAGAAAATCACTGGAGAAATGCTGCCCATTCCTCGGACTGTGAATCTGGTACAGCATACAGATGACGTACGTTATTTGATTGATTAATAGGTTTCAGCACGTGGGCACGGGAGAACAGAGGTAGGCTTAAGCCTGAGACAGAGAACTAATCTATGTTCATGTGTATATTTTGGTTACATTTTTGCAATCGTGGTTTTGTGGGACTAGTTCCCATCTTGAACACTCGTTTTATTGTGTGAGAATCAGTCCATAAAAACATGCATATGCATTTGGATTTCTTTTTGACCCATATTGTAAAACTTGTAGCAGATTTCATTTTAGCGTGCTGTAGAGCGACTGAAATGAACGATAGAAAAAATAATAGGTCGTCGATTTTTTTTATGATTTGACTTGATGATTAGACTTCAGAATTATGCAATTCAAATACGAGATTAAAAAGCACATGTCGTAATTCTCCACAGAAACTGCTGACGTATGTTTGGGAAATCAATAAAAGATGACCAAAACAAAATGGCCGAAAACAAAATGAAGGGTAATCTCGGCAAAAGCAGTAGTGTCTGTTCTGTTTTCATATCCAACATATATGCTGCGTCCTGAGTCTAATTTTTGGAATAGTGTATAGTATTAACAGTAAACTGCAGCAATAACTATATACAGATTTCTATTAAAAAAATGTAAAGATGAGAAAAGTGGAATTATTTGGTATTGTATTGTATAGCAGAGCATATTTACATACATATTTATGGTACTTCATTGCAGGAATATGGTGTAAAGATGAAGCCCAATGAAAGGCGCATGTCAACGTCTCGCTGTGCACTGCTGATGGCTGTGGCGATTGCCAATCAGCTGGACGAAGTGTGGATATCAATCCATCCTGTGTTACTTTTCACCTACATGGCTCAATATATGCCCACCCTGGCTCGGAGGTAGATACACTGTAACTATTCACACCGTAGACGACAGTATTTGTAACCTTGCGTGACTCTCTTTCAATAATCTCACTGTATTAAAGAACATTTTTTTATAAGTATTCCTTAAATATTTGGATTTAAATCCTTATTTAAATTAAGTCCTGTGTATAGCTAATAGTTTAACAGAAACTAAAATGCTTATGCATCAGCATAAATTTGGTCGTATTCTTGTTTGTCTTTTCTGCTATCTTTTGATGTTTTGACATTTACATGTATAAAGCATGAGAAAATATGTATATTTTTTTCCAGATTAGCTGTCCGCATTGGGATGAGGGTAATAGAAGACATTCGTCATGGAAAATGACAAAACTGAGTAGAATGACTTGTTGAACTCTGCCATACCATATACCTGGACAGACCGGTTCCCATGGCAGTTGCATGTGACCCCTCCATGTTTACAGATGTACGCACTTAACTCTTACTTACATAGTCAGAAAAAAGCGGCTTGCACGCCATTGCTTTCTTTTATGACTCTATAGCGCATGCTCATCCCGGATGTAGTGTAATTACAAGACGGAAGGGCTGATATGATTTTTTCCTGAGGTGTGATATCTTAATTGTCTGACTGGAACACTTAGAACAGTTAAAGGTGAATGATTCCCCGTTGCTAAGGCCTGCATGCCAACAAAGAGAAAGTGGTCTATTGACATAATAGTTCTTTCTTTATTTTATTTGAACATGTACATGGCACATAGAGTCTAAGGCAGTTCAACTATATAGTAATAAGCTAATTCATATTACAAATTAGCTTAATTTGTGATATGAACAAATTACACACAGTGTGATGAACGGAACTATCAGAGACAAACGTTGATGTACATATGTACCTCTAAAAGTAGCCAAATTAAAAATTTGGTAGAAGAAAAATGAAAATATGTATGTGTGGGTTATTATCAATACATATGCAATGAGAGTTTGTGATTTCGATGATAAATAGGCATAAATGTTTATCGCTAATTAAAAGTAGCCCTTTGAAACAAAATACACACCTGGGATGAACCTTATTGGTGGTTTACTCCAAACGATGTTTTGGCCGATATGACGGCATTTTGATGAATGTTAAAGATTGTTTTATTTTGCCACTAAAGAGACCTATGTCTGTTAGTTGATTAAGTATTTTGATAGAGATCTCATGAGCCGTATGAAAGGCATGCTCAAGAATATTGCACTTAAGCAACGGTTGTAATCCTACTGTCATAACAGCCAAACAAATGAGAACCCGAATCACTAGCTTCGCGGGTCGTATCCGACTATTTATTTAGGAAGGTGCTTGTAAAATTTGAAGTAAATTATTAGCAACTAAGTGGATATAAAATGGACGTATATAGCATGCTATGCCCTAGCGGCGTGGTTCCGTGATTTACGTTATCTTGCATTTAAGACCACCTTCTAATCCATCAAGCCAATAACTACATAGCCTATCCCCAGATGTTGAGCGCCGATCGAGGAAATACAAAACGTGTCAGTTTTATTTAACCTCTTATGTATATAAACGGACAAATTATACAAACAACTTGAGCTATTAAGATAAACAGTGTAACCATTCATTATCACCGATTTATGATATAGCCAACATTACGAACATTGATTATGCATCGAGGTAGAATGAATGTATTCTACCTCCATGGACTACATGAAAGTATAATAAACTCAATCTATACCTACACTTTGAAATAAGATCTTAACACTGACGAGAAAGAACTTGCAAGCTCACACTTGAGAGCTGTTTATGCAGGAATTTAGTGTTAAGTGATGGTAACATAATGTAGGGTCTGTCCTCCAAAGAGGCGTGAAAATGTCACCAGTATGACTACCAATGTCAGAGCCGGAAGCTATGCATACTGGTCACAACTGTCACTAATGATGGACTTGTTTTCTTGAGATCCGCTTTTCTGTTCTGTGTATAAACTGTATGTAAAAGGTGACCTTCGCTTTTTTGGGAATTAAATTGATTAAGCTCATTGTTGGTTAACGCCGTTACTAAAGAATACTTTGGGAAGTTGTATATGACGGCAGTCAATTTCGTGGATGGAGCAACGTTCCGCCTTATGACGCACCGATTTTCACCCGTGTCCCGAGCTGTCGTTGTTCGCTATATTGGTAGAAGGGAAGTGATCTCCAAAGACCTTCATCCAAAATCACCATATGAGCCGCGTCAACCGGTATGTTCCAAAAACAGAGGAGGAAGAGGAATCTGGAAAATTCCTGTTCGAGAAGGGATCGAACCAACAATTAAAAGACAGGCATCTCTATCCATTATCACGGCCATGCGATCTTGGCCTACCGTTCGTTCACATTGCTAAACAGATAAAACCACAACACATGGAACTGTTATGGAAGCAGGTGGCTTAATTTTAATTTTTTGTCTCAAATTTCCATATCAACATTTATTAGTAAAGTAAATTGTGATTATGTACTTAAATATTTATCTACCTTTGTAACAAATACATTTAACACGATTTCATGGGACATTAAACGGTACATATCCGCTGAACACATTTACCATTGCCATACGATAAAAATGAACTTATGCAATATAAGGCGATATAACCATCTGTATCAATTTGGAAATAATAACACACATATGCCATATCCACATAAACTATGAAAACAGTTACAATGTAATATCCTTTATTAATGACCCTTGAATGTACATTTTTAGAATATACTTTTATTCATACATCGTTCAAGAGATTTGTTGCAGCCACCGATTGCATTTAGTGTACCTTACACAAGAACGTTATCATATCATCATGTAAAAGACACACATAAGCAATGAACATGTATAATACTTCAACAATACTGACATACATATTATAAACTTAAAGTTATTAAAAATCTTTACTTAGAATTGGACAACAGAAAAAAATAGCAATTACATATTTGACTGGTGTTTTACGCCGTACTCAAGAATATTTCCCATATACGACGGCGGCCAACATTATGATGTTCGTGCGAAACCCACGACTATCTGCAGTTTGCTGTCAGGCCCTTCCACATTCGACTAGCATGAAGCAATGGCATTGGTGAGAGAACTGAAGCAGGCTTTCTCATCGAAATTTAACCCCTCGGTCATGAAGGCATTTTGTTCACAAGAGCTTATGACACTAGATACATCGGTAATGGTCAGTCATGCTGACCAAAGTATTATTTGGCCTAGGGGATGTGCCATCAGTCCAACCACTGCATAGCCTATCTCGTATCTGTTCATGAATCCATCTTTTTTGACTCTGGATGAATTGTTATGGGAATATAAGTATGCATGGAATGTATAAAGTTTAACCTGAGAAAGTAGGTCTGTAAAATATTGTCTATACAAACACTCAATTTTTTATTAGTTTTTGATTAGTAAAACCCTGGCCCTAACACGTAGTTAAATAAATGACTTCTCCATTTAATACTTGCTAACTGATAATATGGTAGAAATAAAACTTCGATGATACAAGGCTTTATTTGACGACAGGCCACTTGGCTTGAGCAAATCATCGGCCCTCTCTCAGTTCTTTAATTTTTTTCATGCCAAATCCCTTCATCAGCCTGAAAAAAAAGGATAAATTTCAAGTTTGAGGTAGATGTTAACCTTGTGTAAGACGGTACTTTTATGACCTCACGCTATACCTCTGACCTTAAATAACAAATTATCATGAACCATACACACCAACATTATAATTTTGAAGTTCACATATCCATTCAGTCCCTCTCCTTAAATCAAAAGCTCTCTGGGGCTAGGGCAATTTTATATAAGCCTATTAAACCATGAAAAAAATGCACATTGACATATTGTCCCCATGACAACTAACAAGTTTCACAGACTTCCGCTCAGAACTTGCGAAAGTGTTGCGGTGACATTTCATTCATGTTCAAGCTCTACGTTTGAACTGCGGCAACTTTGATGCCAAGTATTTATTTATTTCATAATGTTTAACAATGTAGTCAGCCGACGCTTGATCCAAGGGTGTGATGATACTGATCAAAGGGCCAGTCAGTGGGAATAATGCCTCATTCGACTTGAGAGTCTCGCTGTTCAAAATGTATTAATATTGGGTCAACATTTTAAAATCAAATACGCTTCAGAGTTTACGGCCAAAAAAGTTCCCAGGGTGACAGAGTTGTCTTGGCCTGGCATTTATTAGGGTTCCAAATTTGAAATCCAAGAATCCAAAAATGTGACATTGACCTTATTATAACGATTACGTATATATGGCCACATCAGGTTGTAATTTTAGGCGAGATTTCCACAAAGGTAGACTGTACCATTTAGAAATTGCTGGCATGTACTGGTGCAAGTAAGTCAATCCAAGCACGGGATGGAGTGCAATCCAAACTTCATCCAGCTCATTAGCAATTGCTACCGCTGACAGATATGCACAACGTCGTGTTGACATTCTCTTCTCATCTGACTTCATGTCTATCCCATAGTTCTGAAAGAAAAATTCAGTATAACTGAAATATGCTATTGATATCACTTCTGGTTTAAAAAAGGGGCAAATCATGAACACGTTTATGATCACAAAGAAAACATTTAAATTAAATATGTCTGATGAAAGACTACCGGACACTGTCCATAGAACACCATACAGGGCATATTTATATCAATGTCTGGTATTTACTTTGACATTTGGACAACGCGCAACACCCAGGGTTGTTTACGCTTAGTCTCACCTCTATTTCATACTAGTGTTTTCTTCGCATTTAAGACCATTGACGTTGGTTAAAAACCTATATATAAAATAAAATATAAACACACACACACATGAAAAACAAATGCCACGTGCCTTTAATTACTAACCTCACCATGTTTACTAGTCATAGCAGCCTTGAGGATTCCCGAAAATACGGGTCCCGGACACAAAAGCGTCACTTTGATGTTCTTTTCATAGCCTTCACTCCGCAATGAGTCAAACCAGCCCTGTGCAAATTGTGGGCAGTAATTATACTCACTTAATTGCATAATATTAAGAGAATTTGAAGTACTGTATCTGACTGTGCACTTAATTAGCTATACAAAATAAAGCATGTCAAGTAGAGGTACATGTAAATAATCCAAACATTTTAATTTCTTAGTTAGTTTGTTACCTTCAACACCGAAATATAATACATGTATTATAATCATATAACCCAGAAAAAAATGGCCACCATTGCACATTTTACTGGTGGAGTATTATATGAAAGACAAGATGAAAATGTATACAAACTGTATGGGATATCTCAAGCTCAATGAAATAAGGATACCCTGGTTTTAAGCAACAGTACCAATCAGTTTTATATATATAAGTAAGATACAGAACATTCAAGTAATCACCTTGTACAACTTTAAAAGAAATATAACTAAAAAGACCATAAAGTAATCCTTGATTAGTAATTAAATGATTGGGCAAGGAATCGCATAAACAAATATTTATGTCTATCACATACATATTTTTAATGGATAATACAGACAGCTATCAGAGATATGTTTGAGCAGAATTTGTGACAAAAACAATCTCACATGAAGAGCAAACTTTGCACCACAGTATGATCCAGACATAGGCACACCTGTCAAAGAAAAATTCATTCACTTTGGTGTGTGTATTACATCTACATTTATCTTAAAACTATTCAAGTGTTAAATATGATTTGACATGAAAGATTTCGATCTGATGTGATATCTGAAATAATTTATCACTGCCTAAGACAGGGTTCCTTTTCATGTCAATAATGTAATAATATAGTTCTTTAAGAAATACAACGTTGGGAATCATAGCATAATATTTTAAAATTGCCATTCAGCCAAACATATGGAAAAAAATTACTATTTGTGATAAAAACTTTATGCAGACTTCTGCACTCTTACTGCAAATCGGAATACAGTACTATTATTGTTATTATATGTGTTTCACATATACACACCCACTTTTCCTGCCACACTACTCATGACCACCACATGGCCTCCACTGGTATTAATCATGTGAGGGAGGACAGCCTTAGTAAGAGAAAGAACCCCAAGAACATTCAGATCTAACATATCCCGATCAACCTCCAAATCTGTTTCTTCCCAAACTGCTCGCTGCGTTCTGCCAGCATTGTTCACAAGGACATCAATCTGTATAAACAGGACATGTCGTATTTAGCAATTTAAAAACAATGTGATTTTACATGTATTATCAAACGAAACTATTCTTAAATACCACGACATATCCAATGTGTGAATGATGCAACTGTACATATACAGCACTGAATTTGAATTCAGCCTTCTCATGCTTACTAAAAATATTGAAAATGTTCCATTATCTACATATTATTCCATACGCACCTATATGTGGCTAAACAAAGAGAATACATAATATTCCTGTAACATTAATTTCATTGACAACAGATGTTTCTGGTACAAACTAGAAGAATAAAGTTTCCAGTAAGGCTTTAATGCTATAGAGGACTTATAGGACATAGAGTAAAACCAGACCAGCAATGACAGTGTGATAACTGGCAATTGGGTCACACAAAACTGGTGAAATAAAGCCTCTTGCCAGCTTACCTTAGTTAGGGCTTTATTCTAACTGTTCATGTAGATGATTAAATAGTAGGAAAACCATTTCTTAAGCAGAATTAGGCAAAACAAAAAAAAAAAAGAAATAATGCAGTGATATTACTTACAATACAGTAAATGTCACTGTTCTAGAATTACAAATCTACACAAAATGCTGTATTGTCATCACATTTGATATACAATCACAACAAACATGACACACCTGACCAAAGTATTTTAACACCGTTTCAGTTGCATCGCTATGAGTGTTGTACTTCAGAACATCCAAAGGCAAAACAAGAATATCTTCTGGTTTCAATGGACCACTGACTGTAAATAGAAAATTTTGATGTCCTACACTCAAGACATATTTCACAGATGTGTTCAGAAAGACAGGCTGTGTAAGATGAGCTTTACCTGTAGCAGTATTATAATATTTGAGAGGTAGTGAGCAAAAACTGAAATAGGAATATATGTGAAGATTTATATTGTACATAATAAAAACTACATGTACTGATCAGAAGAAAATTAAAACCATAATTTCTCTAATTAAATATACATACAGAACCATAAATTTTACTAAATGTGTCAAGATAAATATGTATACTATGTAACTGTAAATGTGTTAACTAAAATATCAAATTAATTAAAATAGATATTACAAGTGCCTGCCAGATGGAGAAAATATTCTTAAAAATGTAATGCTATTTTTCTGGCTGCTATATATTCTATGTGCTAATGTGAGCTGGCTGCAGGGTCATCTGTGTGTTAATGTGAGCTGAGTGCATGGTCATCTGTCTGCTAATCTGAGCCGACTCCAAGGTGATCTGTATGCTAAACTGAGCAGGCTGCATGCTCATCTGGGTGTTAATCTGAGCTGAGTGCATGATCATTTGTGTGCTGATCTGAGCTGACTGTATGGTCATCTGTACTCTAATCTGAGCTGGCTGCAAGGTCATCTATGTGCTAATGTGATCTGGTTCATGGTCATCTGCTTGCTAATCTGAGCTGACTGCATGGTCATCTAATAACAGTAATATAACCCCATAAAACACACTGGATTGCGCACCAAAAATTTCTGGTGTGCCTAAAAATGTTACATGTGCACCTAAAAAGCAACGTTAGGCACACTGTGGGAAAAAAAAAGTAACCTTTCATACCTGAACACCAGTACTGAAACCCTCTCTCAACACAATATCTGTCATGGTTTATTTAGGTTAAAAAACATACATGTCTATTTTTAAACTCTTTATAGTTACAAGGAAATTCATATTGTTTGGTGATAATCTACTTGTACATATATATTAATAATACTTGTATATTAAAAACACAATCCCCAAATCTCAGATTTCGTGTATCTTTTTTATAAATGGCATTGCTAGACATTATTAATTTATGAGGAAAGTTACAACAAAGTTTTGTGGACCTGAATGATAGGCCTTTTATACCTTGGCACTGTTTTTTCACTCTCTCCAGTTCATCTTTGCGCCTAGCAGAGAGTACAAGCCTGCATCCAGCTGCAGCCAATTCATAAGACAGATGCTCTCCAATTCCACTGGAGGCTCCTGTGATCCACACAACCTTACCACGCAGGCGACCTGTACAGTACATATGAACATGTTTACTATCTTTTATCTATCTATCTATCCATCTATTTGTATATATATACATATATACATGCATGTAAAAGATTATTCAAAACTTATTATGGCATATGTGAATAGAATTTTATTTCTGGTAATACTTTCACAATTAAACATTGTAAAAGACAGATATATAGTACATATGCCATCTTCAGGACTCATTACGTCATAATTGGACATAATTCACTTCATGTAGTTTAAGCAATTTCAAAATAAGTATGTATACATGTACAAGTTCTGTCCCCATTGAATACAGTAAACAGTAAGATTCAACTGTAATAGATGAGGCGATTTGAAGTGAATTACTATGATCTGCCTAAAATTATCTGCAAACACTGTGTAATTAAATTAGCTTTGAAATTTCATAATCAGGATATCACATTATCCTGATTATGAAATATATATATACACAAACAATAATATGCTCACCAATTCCCCGTCCAAGTCTTGTAGCCCACTGAAGACTAAGGTCACAATCTGCAACTAGTAGTCTAAATATTTGTACACTGATGTACAAAATAACAATGACTAGCAATGTGCATAGGACACATGAGCTATCAAGGTTTTCCTGCAAGGAAAGAAGCAATAAAATAATACTAACAGGCTCATATTTGTTACAATCTTGTTATTTCGTCCCTGTTTACTTGGATAATGACAAACCGTTATGACATGCCCCTAGTCTGTGATCGTACAACTCGTGTTTTTATGCAGTTTTTATACATTTAACCAACACCGATACAGTAAAAATGTAATACAGTTGGCTAAACTACATGTAGGTCAGAGAGCGTGCTTTGTCTACTGGAGTGAAGCTTGTAAACAGTACGTACGGGTACAAAGTAATACTACTGTAGTGAAGTTCTCCGCAATGCAACTGACGCTGCGTTGTTGTTGTTGCGTGACAATGCGGTTGACATGAATGATGAAGTCAGTATTATAATATTTGAGAGGTAGTGAGCCCATTTTCTTTGTCCACAGCTAAAATGAAAGTCCTACCATTTTGATATGATGCCAAAAATTGGCCAGGTGTGGGACGTTCACCGAGTTAATCCGGCCCTCACTTCAAATGTGACCACAAAAACTTTCCAAAGTTGGAAGGAGAGAGTTATCCCCCTTTATCCAAAAGGGTACACGTGTAAGTCTGCGCACAAAAAGAACGCTTGCTCGCGATAAAAGCGAGCGCGGTAAAGCAAGCACTTGTAATGTTGTTCAGAATTTGCTTGTGCCGCACAAAAAGCACGCTCGCTTTATCGCGCCTGCGATGTCAAGCGACGCTTGGAATGCGTAAAGAATCAAAAGTTAATGCTTTATCGCGAGCAAGCGTGTTTTTGGTGCCCCCCATGTGTGTTGTCTAGTCACGATCTGGCAAGTGCAGTGTGTGTTTTCTCCTCTGACAGTCCGACCAAAATGGATGTGGAGTCTTTGATATCAGCCGTGTTTTGAAAACCTGCAATTTGGGACAAAAGAAGGAAAGACCACGCAAACCGAAACGTTGTGAATCGTGCTTGGAAAAAAATTATCGAAGAGCTGAAACATGATGGTAAGAATAACTTTATTGTATGTATTTATTCATGGCTGCTTTCATTTATTTGTGCTCCATTGCCTTCTATTCTGTAGTACAAGTCCCCCCCTCTCTCTATCTCCCTCTCTCTCTCTCCTCTCCCTTTTTTCTACTATAAGCTTATTGTAATTTACTAATAAAAGAAAATCGAAGACAGATCTACTTTTATATTTACAAGAGCAGCGTCTGGTCAGTTTACAAAAGCTTTTAATGGACTTTGGCCCAGATTGTTCTTTGAAGGTTACATTTTCTTGTTGATAGGCTATTGAATATATTGCAGAGGATATCTACTGAAATATGCTTTAAAAAATCCCTAACAGTTTTTGAATCATTACATGGCCTCCCAACACGGTCCCAAACTATGCCTTGGTTTTCAACCGAAACTTCGGTGAGGTTTTGCACCATGCCTTCTTTGTCTATTATAGTGTTATGCAGGACACAAACACATTTTACAATGCGATCGGCAAGCAGACGTCTGTCTCAATTTCTTTGTTTAGCAAACGCCATTTTGCTACCAAAATTCCAAACGCACATTCCACGGTTTTTCTACATCTTGACAATCTCTTGTTGAAGCAGTCTTCATCAAGAGGGAGATTTGTTCCACTGTAGGGTTTCAGAACATGAGTCATTAGTGGGTATGCCTCGTCAGCAATGAACACAAATGGGGCCACGACATTGGAGTTTGGCAGGGCTGTAGCCTCTGGTATATGCAGTTTTTCTTGTACAAGAGCACGATAAAGGCCCGAGGCTTGAAAAGTACCTCCATCGTTTTGTTTCCCATGTCCGCAAACGTTGATTGTCAGAAATTTGTAATGAGCATCAACAACAGCCTGCAACACTATTGAGAAATATCTTTTGTAGTCATAAAACATGGATCCTGATTTGCTGGGACAACGGATTCGAACATGCTTTCCGTCTATCGCTCCTAAGTAGTTTGGGAAATTCCAAAGATTGTAAAAGTCATCAGAAGCCGATAGCAATGTTTCCCTGGTTGGAGAGGGCATATGCACTGGTTTCAGCTCATCCCATATAGCAGTAACAGTTTCAGACACAGCGTGTGCTACAGTGGAGGCACCCACCCGGAAGTTGAGGGCAAGGGTCTGAAAAGATGAACCGGTTGCAAGAACTTTCATCATTGACAATAATATTGTATGCAAGCACTATATCATAAATAATAATGGGCTGTTAATTTTTTTGTTTTCAGAAACTGCACTGAAGAACAAATGGAAGTCCCTGCGAGACTACTTTGCGATAGAATACAATAAAAGGTCTGTGCCAAGGTCAGGAGACGCTGCAAGCAATCGCCCACAATCAAAGTGGCAGTTTTTCAATCAGCTTCTCTTTTTGAAAGATATTGTTGCGCCGAGAACTTCATTCGATTCCCTAGATCTGGATAACTTTGAAGGTAATCAACCAAGCCTGGGGATTGCGGATGAGTCTGCAACAGAAGTAGACACCCAGGGAAGCAATGTGGAAAGTCAAGGACCGGACACATTTGACAATCCTACAGCCTTTGAAGCACCAGAGCCTGGGCCGTTCCAGGAGTTTTCTCCGGGGCCTCCGTCGAGTAAACGTACACACAAGAGCAGGACCCGACAAAAAAACGCAGTCGAGACAGCTCGGACAGTTACAGGGAACTGAAGTCAAAAAAGAGAAAATGCCGAGCAAACAAATGATGCTGACTTCCAATTCCTCAAATCATTATACACATACATGAAAATGGTCCCTGAGCACCTGAAACTCTGCGTTCGCAATCGAATAGTCAGTTCTGCAAGAGTTTGTATACCCACCAACAGTACAACAACGTTCACAACCGTACACAAGCCAACCTCAAGATCTGGATGTACAATTGCGAGATAGCACATCGCCCGCATTGTCTTACCAAAGCTATAGCACAGGTTCAACACCTAATAGCATTGATTCCTACACCACTCAGCCAGACTCTCATCATTTCCAGTACTAATTGTTTTCATTATGATCGTTAAGACATCTGTCAACGCCTGAACAAAAGATATTAAGCAGCGTTTTTGTTAATATGTTGTAATCTTTATGTTGGTTTATTTTTTCAGGTGTTATCATTTCTACACCAGGTAACCTACATTCATTTAGAGTGCTGAAGACAAAGAGTCATCAAATGATCCTTAATTTTGTTGTACTCAAATTGTATTTTACACAAGATACTTAATATGCCAGTTAGGCGTAAAGGATTTTTTTTTCTCTCGCAAGTGGAAAATCATTCTTATTCTTTACGAACAGTGATCTTTTTTAAACATCTATGTTGTTGATTTTATATAATCATAACTAAGATGGTTTCTGAGTTTGTTGGCTGTTTTTTCTGTTTGTTTATTGTCTTTTGTGAGTAACAACCTTTTTAATCCTACTCTTCTCTCCTAAAATGTCCTCACCATAAGTTTAAAACAAACAAGAGATTTACCTGTTGTAGTTCATAATGGAGATCAATAAACTTTATGATACACGTTTACACAGTCTTAGTTCATTGTGTGTGCATGAATATATATTTACAGTTATTACTTCATACTTATATATATAACTGTATATACACATACGTTTCAACTAGGGGTGACTCACCTGAGCGTAATAACTAGACGCTCCTCTGGCAGAAATGGTTGTTGGTGCCAGTTGCACCAGTTCTTTGTTATTTTTGGTTCATTTTTTTCTAAGATATACTTGAATGTCTCTTGGCTCATTCTCAAGTATGACTGGACACGAGAAGGGCTCCTTTTAAGCAGAGGAAACAAGTGATGATATTCATCTTCCATTCCCCTCCTTTTACCTATCTCATGAACGCCCATTCTTTTGCGTTTTCCTAGGATAATTTTCGGCAAAACACTGTCTAGCAACAATAGTTCGTCTTCACTTGAATCCGCCATGGTGCCAAATGACAAAATTCTACCAGTCGCAAGCGCGATTTGCAATCTGTCCATATGTCCACCTCAACGACAAGCAAGCGCTTTCATTTCACGTGCTTGCTTTATCGCGCTCATTTTTATCGCGAGCAAGCGTTCTTTTTGTGCGCAGACTAACGCTTACATCCTACTACAAGCGCCGCTTTCACAAAACTTGCGAAGTCACACATTTTGAAATTTTTTCGTAAATGTCTTGGTTATGCCATCATATGGAAATGAAAGCTATTAAAAGGTGAGTTACGAAATTTTGTGAAGTGGGCACAGATATACAGGCTATACATGTGAAACATAACTTTATTTAATATCATACAAACTGAAAGAAAAGATAAATAATGTTTAAGGGTACAGGTTTATTTGAGAAAGGCACGATGAACATGAAAAATTAATAGAATAGCTTGATTTTTACGGAACTGAGTCTTGCCTAAAAAACAAGATAATCACAAACCAGGCCTACTGAAGAAGTTGTAACAAAAGCCTTACTAATGACGCTGATTGGGCCCACTGATAGGCCTACATACATCTTCCTTAGGCTTAGATTGTATTTGTCTTAACTACGGCTTTTGGCCTAATTCTGTTTATTTGTGAATAACCAGTGCTATATATGAATGATCTAGATGGAAATCACATATTCTTATTCAAAATATTCAATATAAATTAGAATATAACATTTCACCATTTCAACGGTTACGGCGATATTTAGATACAGGTATGTATAGGCCTATGCCTAAACTAAAATATTTACATACAAGTAGAGCACCACATACGGTTACCAATACAGGCCAGTAAGACCAGATAAAACAAAACATTTGATGCACACACATTCTAGTGTAAAATACTAGTTAAATAACATATATTACTGGTCTTTCAAAAGTTAGACGGAGTAAGATATATCTATATTAAATATATTTATAGACATTATTTTTAGAACTATATCCTATATAGACAACTATGTAATACTAGATCATGCTCCTTACAGCGCATGTGCTGCTCCCTACGCTTGCTCTTCATCCCTACCACAACTAGACGGCCACAGACCCCCATTAATTTTCCATAAGCGACAATGTTAACGTTAGCGCTGCAGCTTAGCCCCAAACATTGCGTGGCCAGTAGGCTTTGGTGCATACTTGGCTCAGCCTGTGAGAAAGAAGCCATAAAAATCTTGACATAGGTTGACCGTCAAAATGTGGACCTTTCTATGCCGGCAGCTGGGAGGGGTGCCCAGCAACGCCAATGGAACGTCACTCACAGCCTCATCACCACCTGTCTCCTTGTGCCCTCTCGCCCAGAATTTCAAACTTTCATCACTGAAACTCATATCTGCCCAAAGCCTAGACATGCATGCACTCGTGCACCAAAAACGGCAGGCTGGCAGCAAAAAAAAAAGAAAAGAAAAGAAAAGACTTTATACCCTAAAACACACTGAAACGGAAGTTGTAATGGTGGTCTGTGTCCTATCAACGCTCGACCTTGGGAACCCGTGCGATGCACGTGGGCTTCTTTTGGCTTAGCCTCATTACTAATGTCCTCCAGCCGACCTGTAATCAGCATTCGTCAATAAAAATATTTCAGGTGTCCGTCAGAATAATGTTGTACAAACGTTAGACACAGAGAATGCATGCATGTGTACCAAGTATAAATAGAGACAAAGGTTGAGATAGAGTGTAATTAGCCCCATTTGCATCATGTGCATTGTCCTAAAATGAATTTTTTTTATCTTCACCTGAATTCGCTTGATAACGCAGATCTCAACGTATTTTGATATTTTGGTTATTAGAATTACGGTAATGACATGCACATAAAAACGCCTTAAAGGGACAGTTTTACAGTTCCATCGACTTGAATGCGTTAAAGCCACATTTGACCGCGTTAGCTATGTACAGCATGTCGTCTTCTGTCAGAAAGTAATGGGTTGGTAGGTAAAAACCACATTAACCCAGGCTTTCGGCGTTCGGTAAATATTCTGGTTCTTTGCCTGGAATTGGTAAACGGTTATAAATGGATGGGGGAAAAGTAGTCTCGCGAATCGATGTTGTACTTCTGCGCTATGGTGGCACGAATGCTATATTTCAGGCCCTTACTTGCGCACTCCACACCATTTTTAAACCGAATTCAGACCTTTCCATAAGAGCAATGTGACATCGGCCAAGAACTTCCTGTAACACTGCTGTGCAATGAACGACCTATGATTAAGTACTTCCGGTGTGCGAGGAATAGCAGGCGTCACCAGGGCTGCTGCTAGACCAGACATCTTGAAATTACCAGAATGGCCAAAATGGACAAATTGATGGTGTTTGACAAAATCAAACTTGTGTCTGTATTTGTGCTTGGAGTTCTTGGTGGATGACGAATCGGCCATCCCTGGCAGTTATTATCTTGTTAGCATATAGACTGCCACAGCCAAAATCCCCGAATGTCCCCACAAGCTGACCACCACAAATAGTCCCGAACGCCTCAGAAATGTCCTCGATGATCGCAAGTCCATTGGTGTCACAGTAAATGCGGAAAGCTTTACCGTCTATAGTCTTGCCGTATGCGTACGTCACAACTAGGGATTTGGTAAATTCAGTTCTCTTCTCGTATTCCTCGATTCCTGGGTTCAGTTTTTCAGGTGCACAGTCCACGAAAATAGGCGTAGCTCCGACAGTGATGACAGCATTGGCCACAGCTACCATTGTAAGACTAGGAGCGAGCACCTCGTCTCCGGGACCGAGGTTACTAAGTCCGAGGCCGATGACAGCAGAAGGTTAACCAGTGTTGCAGGCTTTCGCCGTGGGTACTTGGAAGAAGTCCCTGAGAGCCGCTTCCATATCTTTAACAGAGGATGTTGCGCTGGAGATCAATCCTTTATCCAGTGCTCTACTTACGTTTTCCTTTGCGCCAGGGGCAATGTAAGGTACAGAGACAGCATATTTCCACGTTCCATCTTTGGGTTTGGATTCCAAGGCTGGAAAGACCTCCATGGCCCTCCGAGACATGGTGATAAGTCTGTTGGCATATTTTAGAGGGAGTCTTATGCATTTTATATTCAGCACTTGATCTAAAAGACAAAAAATACATGAAAAAAAGAAAAAAAAGATGCTGTAAATATATAAAGTTTGTATAAAGAGCAACAGAGATTCAAACCAAGCTTTCTTCTGAAAATTATGATGCAATGTACCAAACCACATTCCACTTTTGAACGTTTAACTAAAATATACAAATCTGTACCCAACCTGTGGGAAAGCTGACAAGTAACTTGGTTTATGGTTTAAGGGTTATGGTTTACTCCGGGTATACCCATGTTCTCGAGGAATAAAACTAATCGTAATCGTATTAGTAATAAAATTTCGTTATGACGTTAAACAAAAATCAAATAAAAAATAGAAGACAAGTCAATTAAGAGTGCATACCTCTGCCAAGTAGAAAACTGTATTATGAGTTCTAGCAAAGGAATAATACTCTGATTGGTACTAGTAAAAAGTAAATCATTAATAGTGTATTGGTGGTGAACAATTTAACGAATTCCTGGCTTCGGATTCAGAACCGGTCACCAACGCACAAGGCTAACCAGTCTACAAAATTTCTTCCAAATCATTAACTTTCCTAACATACAGTCAGACAAAAATGTCTACAAAGATATAACATTCTTGGTAGTAGTTCAGAATGTACGTTTGGTGTCGTTTTGAGTAGGAGGTTTTTTGAGGTGAGTAGTTGAGAATGTACGTTTGGTGTCGCACTGAGGCGTCATTTTTTATGGAGGTTTGAGGCTCCCGTTTTTTCTGGAGGGTGTTGATGCCCAGGCTGGGCAGGTTGGTGGTGACGTCACACCTGCCAGCCCGGAGGGCTTGCAGGTGTGACGTCACCACTTCCATGGCGAGCTTGGTGGGTTTTTTCCACGCCGCGGGGTGTATGTGTGTATACTAGCGTGTAGTAGACTAGAGTACAGTATAACAGTATAACCGTATAGTATAGGGGTATAGGGGGAAAAAAGAAGCAAAACGTCGGCTTGTAAAGTGGAGTGGGACAGCTCGAAAAGAGCTCAATGGCGCCAAAACGGACCAATGGGTGAGCCCGATTTGCCCCAAAACGGCCCAATGGATGGCCCGCAAAACGGACCAATCGGCGTGCGAGAAGGGGGTTACGTAAGAAAAAACGAACCAATCAGCGTGTGGTTGAGTCCGGCGTGGATAGGATAAAAGCCGGTGAAGACGACTACCGGCAGCCGGAAATAGAGAAGGAAATCAATTAAAGAAGAAGACAGGGAAAACAATAAGAAGACCCATGGGACCATCTATCTCTTGCTTTAACTAAGTGGATGAGGCCTGACATCCTTGCTCCTCATTTATACTTGTCGCACCTGTTACAGGCACAGGTTTCCAGTACGCTGGTTTTTCCTGGACGGCGTCCGGTATAAGTGGCGGGAGCTCCTTAACTTCACGCCACAGAGGAGGAAGCAAGAGAACAAAACTGTTAACCAATAAATAAAGGCACTACTGTTGTTTTCTCTCTGTGTAAATTTCTGTATAGGCAGCTTATTGTAATTCTTTAATGTAGATCTATGTATTTCTAATGTAAAGATAACGTTAATCTCTGTAAATAGCTTACTATTTATCCCCTTTCTGTTAAATGACCATGACAGCATTTGAACCTATAGAATAAGCTATAACATGCTACCACAAAGAGCTTAATCCCACTAATTGACTCATGTACATATGTAAATAGTATACCAACGCACCTCTGTTATGTAACCAAAATATTCATGTGTTAAAAAAAAAAAATAAATAAAACACTGATTTGATGGGCCACGATATCCGCCAGGAAAGTGGCCCTAAAACCAGTAAACAAAAAAAAAAGACCAGCAGCCTCAGACTCACCTGACGCTCTGCCGGCCTGCCTGCCTGCCTGCCAGCCTGCTGACGACCCGACCTACTGACCTGCCGAGAGAAGAGAAGAGAAGAGAAGAGACTGCTACACTACCTACCTGTACCTGTACCTACCTGCCTACCTACCTGCCGAGATGAAACGCTTCACAACCGTGAACCCCCTGCATGCTGCCATCAGGATGAAACGCTCAGCGTCTGTACCTGCCCGTCTATCCACCTTAGCCGAACAACAACAACAGCCTCCCGAGAAGAAGAGGAAGGTGTGCCTGCCCTTACCCAGCGAGGTTCTTGCCAAATTACAGCTTGCCTCCTGGCTGTGGGTGGGGGTGTGTAGAGACGAGACGATTGAGATTTGCCAATCACCTACAGACCCGAACGCTCCACCCAAACGCGTCAAGCTTGACGGGGTGGGGTGGACTCGGCTCATGACCCTGGCTGCTGATCTACCTGAGGCGGGTTTACCTGTGCGGGAGCCACTATCCAACGGGTACTTTCTGTCCACGCTGACAAACTCGGAGGGTGTCCTGTATGTTCATGTGAACAAATGGCGAGCCTACCAGCCGAACGGTCGACTCTACCTGACGAGAGAGGGTATCACGCTCAAGTACTGGAGTTACTGGCAAAAACTAGTCCAGGCCATCGCCGACATCGACGCCTTGGTGCTGGTGGTGATCGAGGCTGGTGATAACGACGACATCCAAGAGCCCCAAGACCCCCAAAAGCCGGGGATGGAGATGGAGATGATGGAGACGGAGGAGGGGAAGACTGGAGAGACTGGAGGTGAGGTGAATGCTGCTATGAGTGCTGCTTTAACCGCTGCTGTGAGTGCTGCTGTGACGGCTGCTGATGAGGAGACTGCTGATGATGCGACTACCGCTGCTACTGCAACCCGCAGCATCCCCGACATCCCAGTGGAAAAGGTGGAAAAGGTGGAAAAGGCTGAGCCGTTAAACCCTGAGCTTGAGACGGCGCTAACAACCTTGCTGTGGCTAGCTTACGATGTAGCTCTCCAACCCCACCTCCTCAAGTTACAGCGCGATGTGTACGGTCAACAATCCACCAACACCACGAGTGATCCATCTCGTGGCCCTGAGTATCGTGGACGAGGCCCGTATGCGTTACCTGAAAGAGGGAACTGTGTTGGTCAAGTTCATGCGCCAGGCCCGTAAGGCAGCCTCCCTTCCGTGGGCTGTGGAGAAGAGTGTGAAAGACCAACTGCGGCAGTTTTTAAATGAGACGCCGATCAACAAGTCGAACCCGGCATTCGCCCAGATGTACGTGGAGTATTTGATGGCAGCCAACAGCCTCTCCGCACCTGACGAGCAGCCTACAATCCGACCTAACAACCAAAAGCCAACCAGCCCAACCAGGCTACCCAGACGATGACCGAGTGAGTGTGTTTTTTTTAACCGCACCACCCTTACCCAGCTTTTTTTGCTTTTCCCTTTTCATTCTCGTTTTCTTTTGTTTTTACCTATATGTTTTTTTTTCGTAGTATGTTTGCGGATGGTAGGGTGAACGAGAGCCGACTGCAGGTGCTGCGAGCGTACACTGAAGACGTCTGTCAGCATGTCGAGGATTCCCGACCTATTCAAGCGTATTACGTAGAGATTGTTCGTCCCACGTTAATGTACGAAGTGCGACTCCCTCCCAACCACACAGAGGTCTATCAACGCTCCGTGTTACATACCTGTACATTGCTCTAAATAATAATAATACTGTTACCTTACTATGGAATCAACCCCGGTTTTTGTGTTTTCTTTTTTTATATGGACTGGGTCAGTGTGTCAGTGTGTCATGCTAGGGTTGGTATCTATCCCGATAGCTCCTATGTATTATGTATGGACGCACCAGCTGGCTGGCTGGCAACAATGTATACAATGTATACAAGGCTCAGCCGATCAAAACAAAAACCACGTGTCAAAACAAAAACCACGTGTAAAAACAAAGCACAGCTGACAACATTGTTGGCCTGACTGCGGGCCGGCTGGCGGGTAGGATCGCTCAGCGTGTCTTTGCAACACTGTTCGCCCAGGAAGGCTCACTGCTGCAGGCAGAGGGTCGGTGTTATGAACCGCAGAGCCTGTCGGCGGGATTTTCCTGTCTGGCTACATGTTGGTTGTGGTAGGGATGGCTGGATCGACACCACACCCAAACATACATGCACACTGGAGACTCTACTCTACTATACTATATATATATATATATATATATATATATATATATATATATATATATATATATATATATATATATTGTACTCTACCCTATAATATATAGGCCATCTGAGGTAGGTTCACTCATTACACACAACAGACACCAAGCAGCAAGGACGACGTGGTGGACTATGCCTCGCCTCACTCACGTCACTCGCGTCACTCGCATCAACCGACGGCGGAAAAAAAAATCAGTCACGCCGGGGCGTGGTTCAAACCCGATCGATACCACTCTCCATACTTTGTATTATAACCCGGACAGTCCAGCGGCTTACAGCGGGGTTCAACCCCTGCTCAAGGCAGCTCGACAACAGGGACTCAAAGTGAGTCGAACCCACGTGTCGACTTGGCTGGCTCAGCAGGACAAGTACACACTCCACCGGCCTGCACGCCGCCATTACCCACGTAACCGAGTGGTGGTTGGGGGTATTGACAGTCAGTGGCAGGCGGACCTGGTCGACATGACAGCGTTCGCCAAAGAGAATGACAACAACCGATACCTACTGACCTGCATCGATGTCCTCTCCAAGTATGCCTGGGTGATCCCAATCCGGGCCAAAACCGGGGCTCGTTTGATCGAGGCGTTTCAACAGATTTTCAAGACGGGTCCCCGACCGTTGTACCTGCAAACGGACGAGGGGAAAGAGTTTCTGAACAGATCGTTTCAAGCCTTTTTAAAGGACAAAGAGGTGTTTTTCTTTCACACGTTTAACGAAACCAAAGCCTCCGTGGTAGAACGGTTCAACCGCACTTTGAAAGGTCGCATGTACAAATATTTCACCGCTCACAACACTCGGCGATACCTGGACGCCTTACTAGCGCTGGTTCGCGGTTACAATCAAGCCTACGACCGAAGCATACGACGAGCCCCTATCGACGTCACCCCCAGAACCAGAAGGAAGTCCGGCAAATCTTGTACGGTCCACCCACAGCCAAACGCTCGAACCACCGGTATCGGCCCGGTGATCTCGTGCGTATCAGTAAAGTGAAAGGGAAATTTGAAAAATCATACCTCTCGAATTGGAGCACGGAAATGTTCCGCATCGTCCGGTCCCACCCTCGACAACCTGCTGTGTACACACTGGAGGATTTGAACGCGGATCAATTGCTAGGGACGTTTTACGAAACCGAACTCCAACCGGTGACAGCCGCGGTGGATAAGTTTTATCAGGTGGAGAAGATCTTAAAAAGGGAGCGGCGGCGCGGGAAACTGTACTATTGGGTGAAGTGGGTCGGTTATCCACCCAGCTTTAATTCTTGGGTGCCGGCCACGGATGTGAAACGTATTTAACCCCGAGGATAACAGGGTCGCTACCACTTCCAACTGACCTGCCTCAAGGGATTGATCGGTGTATGCCACTAGCGCCATTACCCCGAGCTGGGATCGAACTCCCACGTCATAACCCACCACACCCACCACAACCATACTACACCGACGGCACCCACTCTCCTCAAACTCCTCAAACTCCTCACCCCCTTCACCCACCCCTACTCACCACACCACACCAATACCTAGCACCGTTTCCACACCTGTCTATCTACCCCCTAACACAACACAGGTAACACAGGTAACACAGGCAACGCAGGCGACACAGGTACCATCACCTGCCGTCATTCCCCCCACTATCCACCACCCCCACCCGTACGACGATCCAAACCGCCGACGGACCTAGTCCTACCCATGGACACGCGATGGGAGCATCCCTTTACCTGTATTGTCAGCGGCCCGACGGGATCTGGGAAGTCTGTGTTTGTGAAACGGTTAGTGGAACACGCTCCAGCTCTCATTCACCCATCCCCACAACGCATCGTCTGGTGTTACGGGGAGTGGCAGCCATTGTACACCACGTTACCTCACGTTCAGTTTGAAGAAGGTGTGCCCAGCCCGTCCGCTTTTGACCCGGGGGAGCGGACGTATGTCGTCGTGGATGATTTGATGGCTGAAGCCGACGATCGCGTGACAAAACTCTTCACCAAAGGCAGTCACCACCGGAATATCAGCGTGGTGTACAGAATTTGTTTAACAAAACCAAAGACCATCGGACCATCAGTCTGAACGCACACTACTTGGTGTTGTTCAAAAACCCGCGAGATGTATCTCAAATTACCACGATCGCTAAACAAATGGCTCCAGGGCGGACACAGTACGTGTGCGAGGCCTTTGAAGATGCCACGGCCGAACCTCACGGGTATTTGCTGGCGGATTTTAAGCAAACCACACCCGATCACCTGCGACTTCGCACCCACATTTTTCCCGGGGAGATTCAACACGCCTATCTCCCCAAGTCACAATACCAAGTTTGAACCTACAATCTATCACATCAGTTTGTTTTGGCTGGCTGGCTGGTGGGCTGGCTGGTGGATGGGCTGGCTGACGTGTCAGCTGACGGACTGGTAAACAGTGTATTATTGTGGCAAGTGGTGACTAGGTCAGTGTGTCAGTGTGTCATCATAAAACTTTGAACACACAATCTATCGCATCAGTTGATCTCACGACGACTACCCGTGATGAGGTCACGCCGTCTCCAACGTTACGGTCCCTTATTAACCCTGCTCGCGCGAGCCACCCCCTCTATTCGTCAGGCTGTGCTGCAGGGTAACGATCCAGGATTACTTCGGTGCTTGTGTGAATGTGCTAAGAATGCTCAGAAGGTGAAGTTACAGCGACACAAGACGGGTCTTCGCACCTTGGTGAAGAAAAGTGTTCCCCTGTATAAGAAAGGACGGATTGTTCAACGTGGTGGATTACTTCCACTGCTACTCGCCCCCCTCCTCGCCAAAACCATTGTACCAGCCGTTCTCGGGGGTGTTGTCGGCGGTGTCGTTTAGGGTGTCACTAGTAAGGCTATAGTTGGTGGCAGGTAATGCAGCACGCCAAGAAAATTGCCTTGGTCGAGCCACGGCTCTTAGAGACGCTTACACGACCTTCACCTCCAGCCCACCCCCCAGCCTACCCCAGCTCCCCATACCCCGTGCCCATACGGTGAAAGCCCTCAACACGCTCGATCAAGAGATGGCCTCGATCCTCCACGATAGGACTCTCTCGGACGAGGAGAAAATACTGCGATATCACCACACCCTTCAACGGTACCGAACGTTTCAAGATCAATACCAAATCGGACAGCGGCCGAGTTCGATCCCACCTCGTGCCAAACCCACGAGCAGTCGTTTTTTGAGCGATGTGGATAAGGCGATGCTAGACACCCCAACCCAATCCCTCCAGCCTACCACCCCTACCACCCCTGTCCCCTCACACGAGCGCTCAGCACCCCGGGATCACTACCAGGCTTGGGTGCGGGAAAAAATGAGCACACCCGCCGAGCTGGGGAATCCCGCGATCGCCAGAACCCCAACCAGCCAACATAAAAATAAAACCAGGCCCTCCACTACCACCTCTAGTTCCACACACACCACACACCACACCAAAGCGACCCAAGAAGACGCGACGAGGCCAGCGACCCGAACTCAGGCCCGCTTCATCTATCATACGCCCTCTAAGGTGGAGTCCGTATTAATTAAATACAGGCGCTGGATGACAAAACGATCAGTCCACCTGAGGGAGATCACACCATGTTTTACGTGACGCTACCCAGTAACAGCTCGCTCGACTACTTCCCCAACAATACCTTGACGCGATTCACCACCCAATTACCCCGCCTCATCCATTTGACAGGTGACTGGGAATGTGGGCTGGTCGAAATACAGTATTCCCGGACCTGGATTAACGTGCGGGCAGGTGAAGTGTGGTATACCATAGACTCCCCCAAAGGACTCGCACCACGGTACGCATAAGCTCATATTACCAGCCGGTTACTACCCAACACCCGAAGACCTGGCCTGGGGGTTGACCAAATTGTTAAGCGAGACAGAGATCCGCGATCTCAAGGAGCACGCCGGGGACTTAACGTTTGAGTTCGATGATACGCAGCGGAAATACAGCGTGCGGTTTAAGAAACCATTGGGGCTTGGTTTCAGCCCACGGCTAATGCAGCTCATGAATTTACCGTACGGATGGCTCATGGGACCGGCGGACCTCATGTATGTCGGTGCCGAGGATTTAACGATCAGCACACCCACGCTGTACGTGTACACAGACATTATCAAACCGCGTGTGATGGGGGACACGTTGGCCCCGCTGTTGCGGACGGTTACCACGAAAGGGAAGTATGGGGAGCACGTCTCCAAGACTTTTCTCCAAGCCGGCGGAGGTGGGTTACCTGTGTTTCGGGGTGTGGCTGTCCAGCGCGGTCACGGTTTGCTGGGCGGTCTCAGCAAACTGCTACCACAACCCTTGTTAACGTCGCCGGCTGTGAAAGCACTGGGCAAAACGGCGTTACGAACCGGACTGCAAGTCGTGGGGGACGTGCTGAGTGGGGGCGTGTCACCACAACAGGCTTTGAAACGACGCGGTTTGGCGACTGGAAAACAGCTGCTGGTCAAAGCTAGTCGCTACGCCCGACAGCGGTTACTGGGTGAGCCTATAAAACGGAAGACACCACGCGTCACGCCCACTCGTCACCGACACGTGGGACTTAAAAGACGTGCCGTCAAGCCCAGAAGAAGAAGACACATCAAAGATTGAACCGCATCGAATGCCCTGAATCCATCGGATATTTTCAGCTAAACACACACGCACGCACACGCACATACACAAGCCATGGCTCTTCCCACCCCGAGTGCTGCCCGTCCGTCAGCAGTGAGTTTGATTTGTGGACCTTACCCCCGACCGACACAAGCGTTCGAGAAAGCCGCTGGGACGCTGACAGCCCCATCGCCAGCCTGAGTGATGTGGGACCTGTGGAATTTGTCATCACGAACGCTGACGCAGACACTTACTTGGACTTGGCCAACACCATGCTGTACGTGAAGGCAAAAATCCTCAACGGGGATGGGACGGATGTGGCGGCTGACAAGAAGGTGGCTCCGACTAACCTGTGGATACAATCCATGTGGCGACAGGTTGACGTCTCCCTTAACGATAAACTCATAACACCGTCCACCAACATGTACCGATACCGGGCTTACTTGGGGACATTGTTGTCTTACGGTAAAGAGACCAAAAAGAGCCAGCTGTCCGCTGCCTTGTGGTATGTGGACACCCCAGGAAAGTTTGATATGATGGATGACACCAACGCTGGGTTTGACGATCGGAAGACCTGCACGGCTGAAAGTCGGTCGGTTGACATGCTGGGTCGCCTGCATTGTGACATGTTCCTGCAACACCGACACCTGCTCAACAACGTCACTGTCCACATCCGTCTCACACCGGCTAAGGATTCGTTTGCTTTGATGTCCGGTGAAGCCGCTCCCGGCTACAAGACCCGCTTGGAGGAGGTATTGATCTTTGTGCGCAAAGTGAAAATCACCAGCGGTGTACAACTGGGGCATTTGAAAGCGTTGGCCAAAGCCCCGGCCAAGTACCCAATCCGCCACGCGCTGACCAAGTATTTCTGTGTCCCCAGAGGTCACACCCTCATCAATAAACAAAACCTATTTCTGGGCAGCTTACCGACACGTTTAGTGGTGGGGTGTGTGAGCAACAAGGCTTTTGACGGGGATTACACTAAAAACCCGTTTCGTTTCCGACACTACTACACAAACTTCGTCGCCTTGTACGTCGGCGGTCGTCAGATTCCAACCAAGCCCCTGACACCCGACTTTGAGAACGAGAATTTCATCCGCACGTACATGAACCTCTTTACCCACACGGGGAAAGCGTTTCACGACGAGGGAAACAATATCAAACGCACCACATTCGACGAAGGCCACACGCTGTTTTGTTTCGACTTGACCCCTAGCCTCCACGATGACCACCAACTGAACCTGGTACAAAAAGGGGATTTGCGCCTGGAGATGCGGTTTGCCAAACCACTGCCGGAAACCATTAACGTGGTGTGCTACGCTGAATTCAGCAATACCATAGAAATAGACCAGAGCCGAAATGTGCTCTGTGACTTCGCCAGTTGAACAGCCAAAAAGCCAGCTATAGCACACTGACACACTGACCCAGTCACCACCTGTTACATCCTCATACATTGTTGCGTCATACATTATTACCAGGCCGTCTGCGGTATACCGCCAAGGCGCCGCTCGGCAACAATGTATGACGATGTAGCAGGCACGGCAAGTCGGGTCAGTGTGTCAGGCTATTACGGCTGCCGGCCCGCCGCCCCCCCCGCTAGGCGTTTTTAACTTTTTAACGTATGTAGCACTGCGAATGATAAAACACATGAAAAAATTGTACAATTACAAAAATGGGAAGACTGTGTCTGGTGTGGGCTTCTTTCTTTCTTTTTTTTTTTAGTGCTTAGATTGAGAAAGTACTCTTTCGGGAAAGTTGGTTGGCCCTGAAAAGGGCCGTCGGAAGTGTCACAAGAGCACAAAAGCACAGGAGCAGGGTGTGTAGAGTATCCATAGCACCGTTCTGTAGATCTAAATAGGTGGTGCTCACCACGTCTGGGGAGCACTTTTCGCTTCCCGTAAAAGTATGTGAATGCGTCTTTGTGTTGGGTATACGAGTACATCGTATTGCCCCGCATCCGCATTCCCCGATTCACACCACTCGCGCTTTGGTGGTCGCGCAACACAGAGAGGTAAACGGCCTTGTCCACATCTCGTGCGCTCACACCTTTGCAGGAGAGTTTGTCTTTGGCGTTGGATTCCCCGCCGTAACAATAATAAGCCTTGGAACACAAACTGACGATGGCATCACCGATCCACTCGACTTTGAAAAGCCCCGGTGTGCGCTTATCGTGGTCGTAATGGTCGCGACGGGGTAACCACGCATCCCGCTCGGTCTCGTACACGGCTCGCATTTTGGGTTTGACGAGGGATTCCTAGTCTGGGTCAGACCAAGCCATGTAAGCAGAGTCTGTGTCCATCTCACAGTACTGCCAATCCGCCTTGTCGAAAAAATGAGCCATGAAATCGTAATAAAATTCCAGCATACGGAGTTTGGCATACTGGTAGACCATACACCCTATTTGCACGGGGAGATTGTTGTGAATGGTCTTCTTGCTACTCGTCACTTCAAAGGTGGTCTCGTCGATGGGGTCGACGGTTCGACACCGAACACTCTCCAATAATTTTCGTGTTTTTGTCAGATGGCAGATTTTGACATCCACGTGTCGGTCTTGATTGGTGACGGTTTTTCCATAACCTGAATTCCCCAACAGCTTCATCGTCTCCCGATCAGGGCTTTGGTCGGGTCGACATCTCCCTCCCGTCGAGCTTGGGTGACGGCGTCTGCGAAGGCTTCGAACGCTCGCTGCGGTGTGTATTCCATCGCTTGGTAGACGTGCGAGACGACCAATCCCCGACCGAGATACCACTGGAGCAGAGGTGTGGCTAGCAGAATTTGCTTACCAAACATGCTCCCGATCAGCATACGCCTGGGTGTGGGCATGATGTCAATCACAGCCGCGAACTCTGCCATGGTGGGGCCTATATCAGCCCGACTCACCTCGGTGTTTTTAAAGATGGGTGGGCATTCAGCAAAGTCCGCTTTGAGGTGGTCCGGCACGTGAATGTCACATTCCACAACTCCAAACAACTGGCCTTGAATGACAGCCTCCATAAGCTGAGCTTGTGTCTTGGGCTGTCGCTGTGTCGGGGGTAAACCGTACCGTTGTAGGGAGTCCCGTAAGGCTAGGTTTGTCGTGCGTTGGCGGTGGAACTCGCACCCCCATATCGTTACCAATGGATAGCCCTGGGAGCGAATGTATGCGTCGTTCGCATCCACCGCCCGCCGTAAGTCCTGGGGCTTAATCCCCGCCGCTCGTTGTAACACACCTTTCCCGGGCGAGGGTGATTCAGGTGACAGCCGTGATAGTGGAAATAACACCCGTGGAATTGAAACACAGTAGGCTGTCCGTCGATATAGGCGAACCCGTCTACGGGGAGTTGTCGGTCACCGATCCGCTTCTCGGTGTGATTGAGTCGGTGACGGATCGATACCCCCAGCTGCTGTGACTCCCAGTCCAGCCATTTTTCAGCCAGACGGGTGGCGGTGCCGGAGGGAACGAACTTCTCTCCCCCGTCCCGACGGCGCCAACGGACACAGTGAGCTGCCGGCATAGGTGAGGCTAGGCAGTACAGGTATAGCGCGTTGGCATCGAATCCCACGATGCGCTGACAAAGCTTTCCTCCCCGTATACGGGTCACGCCTCGTTCGTGGTAGCGGTGGAAAATGATGCTCGGCCCACCCACGATGTTTTTCTTGAGGCAATCGTGCATGTCTTTGTCTTTTTCACCGACGAGGGTGAACACGGATCGTAAATCATGGAATAAGTAGTTGAGGGTAAGCCCTGGTATGCTAATGCAGTCTTTGAAGACATCCACATGCATGGTATGGTAGAACACCGACATCTTCTCCGCAGCCTCCATGAAGGGAATGACATCTAGGTTATTATACTACCGCAGCAAGTCTTTGACGGTCCGCATGCCGTGCTCTCGCCACACCGTCTGTAAGGTCTTGTACTCTGCGTCCGTACACGGCTGGTGGGTGAGATCATTGTCGAAAGCATGCTGCGGTGGCAGTGTGGTTTCCTCCAGCCGGGCCAGGGAGTCTATGTAGCTGTAACAAAATTTCCCTTTGGTCACGCGACAGTCGTAAGCTTTCACCCACTTGTCGTAACTGTAATTCGGGGCCAGGTAATTCCGAATGTCCAGAAATTTCAGCTGCGGTGTGGTGAGGGCCATGTGATTATTGTTCCGCTTAATCACATACTCCAAATCACCGCTCTGGACCAGGTGCGGATAAAGCTGTTGTTTGATTAAGTTCAGGTCATAGTTACCCGAGTTAAAGCCGAGGACGGGGAGCTGGTCCATATAGGTCACGAATCTGTCCCGCACTCGGCGCGTGTAAGACGGTTTCTTCTCGTCGGGATCGATCCGCTCGTCTAATGCGTCCAGGATGTAAGCATAACGCTCGTGGAGATAGGCGCTACTGATCTCGCTGATGTCGTTGAGGTAAGCCATCATGTCCTCGACGAGTGCCTTGGGATCGCCGGTGGAGATGAAACACACGGGCTGGTCGTAATCTGGTACATTAGAGTTGACGCTGACACTCATGGGGATGTGTTGAGCCGTCCATTCCGTCGAGCCAGTCGCCGCATCGTCCACCGGGTTCACCGGAGCCAAGTACGCCTCAAAGTCATAATATGCTCGGTACGGGAAGATGCCGTCGTCACCGTCCTGGAGTTCGATCCCCATGTCCGCCAACGTTTCGAAAATGGTGGGCCGATTGCGGAAGACACCCCCCGGGTACTTTCGTCGAATGGCGTCGGTGCACGTTTGACCGTGCCGTCGTAACTCCCACAGTGTCCGAAAACTCTTCTGGCACACCTGGCAGGTTAAAGATTGAGCATAACACCCTATGTCTTTGATATAGCTGAAATGCCGCTGGTACAGGTCTAACCGCAGGGTAGGGGGAGAATAGCGCTCGGCACTGCGGTGAATGAGTTGTGCTGAGTACGACCTGTCCATGGGGATGAGCTGGTAGACTTGAATATTCCCTTGAAACAGGCTTTCCACCGTGTCCAACGCACTGAGGGGTACCCCGCGGAAATACCTCGGCTCTATCTCCATTTCCTCCAGATACCTGCGGTAATACACCCCAGCCTGGTGTTCGCAGTTTTCGGGGTTGGCCTGGTCTAGATGGACGGCCAGACACCGAAACAAACACAAATAGTCCCTGTAAGGACCATTATCTCCACCCACCCACCTCTTGGGTGAGGAGATGCTGGGTGTGGAATCCTCGCAGGTCAGCCCGACTCGCCACGCGGTACGGTGCGTCGAGTACTCGGGCGTTGTTGGTGCTCGGGTAATAATACCGCACCTGTCCCGTCTCTTTGTGGCGGAGGATATATCCAAAACTGTAATTGATAGTGAAAGTAGTCGGCTGGTCTTTGTAAACCTCGTCTACATAGGCTGGGATAGCGCCGAGATCACTCAGTCGGTAATTATAGCAGTCTTGAATTGGCTTGTGGCGATGGAAATGCGTCCTGATCGATTGCCAATGCCGCTGGTACAACTCCCGTACGTCACTGTCACCGCTCGGCAAGACAGCCTCGTGAGGCTGTACCGGGTGGGGTTCGAACTGACTCGTTGGACTTTGTTTTTTCTTTTCTTCTTCTTTCAGCGAGGCATCCACCACTAAACTCACCTTAGCTTTACTCGTTGGGGTGGTGGTAGATGGAACAGGTCTCTGTAACAAAGAATGGTGTAGACGTTATAACCTAAGTAAACCCTAGACATACCCAATATACATACTATTGTACATATGTGCATGTGTACATATGTTCCGCTAAAAAACATTTATAATACATATAATACATAGGAGCCATTCCGATAGATATCAACCCTAGCATGACACACTGACACACTGACCCAGTCCTTTTTTAATACATAAAACATAGGAACCATCCAGATAGGTGTTCCCGTTCACCATTGTTCAGGAAACATTGTCAGCTGTGTTTTGTTTTGACACGTGGTTTTTGTTGGGTCACGTGGTTTTTTGACCGACTGCGCCTTGTATGTATGCATTGTATACATTGTTGCCAGTCAGTCAACACTGCGTCAGCAACTGCGCCAGCAAGCTGGGGCGTACACCCTTATACATGTCACCTACATGGAGTGGAAACCCTATCGACACACCATCTACAGGTGATAGAAAACACATTTGTCACAAGTGCTTGCATAACAGTAAAACAGCTCAGCTGTGAATAGTAATTTTCAGCAATGAAATACAGCTTGTCTTATTGCATATTATCCAGTAAAGAAGTTTTTTATACTTTTCATATACTGTTACAAACATGTAACATGAGATAGCTCTTACTGTCTTAAATTAACTTTCAAGAAGCAAAGCGGGTTCAGGGAAGAAGAAGACATCTAAGCCAACAATGACCACGTATTTAATTGACACTTATACACGTAGAAATCACAACCACCAGCCGATGCGGGTAGGTTGGTCAGTATTAGACATATATATATATATATATAAAAAAAACTTCGGCTGACAACAATGTAGCGTCACGCGCACAGCTCTGGCCAGGCTGGTGATTCTGTATGAAACGGGCGGGAGAAAACATAAAGCCCGCTCGCACTCATCAACCAATCAGTGGGCTGATAATTCCTTTTGTCGTGCTTTTCGCCCAGGCCAGGGTTGTTAGTATATATAGCATAACCGCGGGTTTGAGTTGGTCAGACTGAGTAATCTTCTGCATTGCTATGGATCACCGCTTTCACGATTTTTTGGGGAGTGCCGGGAGGGGAGATGGGAGGACGTCACTGATAGCGATAGTGATGAAGAAGAACAGTCTTCCGGGGAGAGCTTCTCCCCGGAGGAGCCTTGGACCCCATCACCCCCGGCCTCCCCAATCATCATCCCTGACACACCTGAAATCATCCCCGACACACCGGAGGACAGAGTGGAGGCCGCAACCGACCACAGCCAACTAGATCCCTGCCCCTGCCCACGGTGTACTCCAGTGGAGGAAGAAGCAGTGGGGGAGAATACCACCACCACCGAGGTGAATATATAAACCGACTAAGAAGACTCCTCACCAGCCGGGGGATGTCCACCACCACCACCCCGGTGAACAACAACAGCCCAGGATTACCCAGTCCCCTCGGGGCCCGTAGACTCCATCTAACCCAAACGGTCTTGGAGCGTTTCATGACCCGCAGGCGTCCCGAGGGGCGGAATATTGGCCGGGGACTCCCCCGGCGACTGGAGATGAACACGGAGGCGGGTGAAAGTTCGAACCCAGGACGGGGCAGTACAGGCGAACCCATGGAATCAGAGCCACACACACCAGCAGGGAGTTCAAACCCGGGAATAAAACCAGAGCCACACACAGGGAGTCCAGCAGGGAGTTCAAACCCGGGAGAGGACTGGACTCCACCACCACCTGGATGGCTAACCACTTGACGGGGTCGACCCCGAGTTCGTGTCCCACCCCAGCCTCGGGGTGGGACATTTCCTTTAGCAACACCGCCGGGGTCGACCCCACCACCGGCAGCTGCCGCACCACCACCACCACCACCACCTGTATCACCTGTGCGAGGCGCAGGTGAGGGGATTGTGGCGTCCCCGCAGGGTGGAGGGGCGCATACCGGCATACGTGAGTGTCGGATTTGCTATGAGAGACCGTCGGATGCGTGTCTCCTATCCTGCGGGCATGCCGCGATTTGCCTCACCTGTGCCCGCAGACTTACCCCCCAGCGGTGTCCGTTTTGCAACCTGTATATTTTAGGTATTGTTCGTTTATTTTATTAATTATATGTCTCGTTTTTAATCGCTTTTTATTCGTATTTGTTTGTTTAAAAAAAAAAAAGAAAAAAAAACAAGAAAAAAAAAAACAGCTGGCTGTTTAAAAAAAAAGAAAAAAAAAGAAAAAACAGCAGCACTTTCTTACGGCCCTTTTCAGGGCCACCCAACTCTTCCCGAAAAGAGTACCTTCTCAATCTAAGCACTGAAAAAAAAAGAAAGAAAGAAGCCCCACACCAGACACAGTCTTCCCATTTTTTTTTCTAATTCATACCCAGCCTAAAACAAACAAACCATTGTTTTCTCTATTTATCTATCTATATCTATGTCCCATATACTGTTATACTGTACTCTAGTCTACTACACGCTATATCACGCTAGTATATACACATACATCCCGCGGTGTGGAAAAAACCCACCAAATTTCTTGTGTATATGTATAATGTATTGCTGTTACTTATGTATTTCAATGCAGGCTGGTTCGGAGGTAGGCAGGCAGGTCAGCCGGTGCAGCCGATAGCTGGCGGCGACACCAGCAAACACAGCACCATGGTGCACGTGAGGGGACGATATCCAAGGCTGGGGAGGGAGATGAGAATGAAGGAAAAAAAGAGGCGGAAGAAGCCGTTCACCTGCCTGCTGTGTGCCAGGGACTTTACCCGGCGGGATAACTGGCTGCGGCACCAGCGAACGCGCCCTCAGCCCCACCGTACCCTGAGACCTGACGAACGACAGCCTGGTGAGGGAGAGAGCCGGTTCACCTGCACGACCTGTGGTCGGGTGTTTTCTCGCCGGAAGCATTTGGTGCGCCACCAACAGTGACATAGCGCAAACAAACAGCGTGTGTGGCATTGTGAAGACTGTCAGAAGTCTTTTTACCGATTGTGGGACTGGCGTGTCCATCGACGCGGGGAACACGGCAAGGTAAGCTCACCGTACTCACAGCTGTCGGGTTTTTTTTTTGTTTTGCTAGCCCGGGGGACTTTATTTATTTTGGAGAAGAGCCCTACAGCGCCATCAGTGATGTCCAATAATTATTGTTCCATTCAAATTTACATAGAAAAGGCACCAAATCCAGAGAATATGACCACAGAAACGTGTTAGGCAACATATAGGTAAAAAAAGAGCTATCGTCCCTTACCACTGTCAAACTCTAATTTGTTTACTGTTTTTTTTTAAACATGATTACCTGTTTTATTGTCCTCAATGGTGATGTCCCCAAGTAAAATGAACAAAACAGACCAAGTTTAACACAGCCTATAAAATGTACAAACCCATTTTTCACACTTTCCGACATTGAAAGTGTTGCAACACGCCGTTTACACTTGTGGGCTTAGATTAGCCACACAGCGCCATCTATGATGCCCAATAATTATTATTTTATTCCATTCTCCAAAAAAAAATTCCAGAGAATATGGCCATAGAAACGTGTAAGGCAACATATAGGTAAAAAAATAAGCTGATAACTTGAAGGCACACGGTTATGTAACACTTGCTGTGCCCCTGCACAAGCAGTTCACCCGTTAATCTCAAGTATCGAAAAATGGACCATTCATAGTACGAAGAAGCGACGAACGGAATTGCCGAACTGTAGGGCCCGACAAGCATGTCCCAGAGTTCGGCGAAATACCCGAGAGCTATCATCTCTTACTACTGTCAAACTCTAATTTGTTTACATTTTTTAAACATGATTACCTGTTTCATTGTCCTCAATGGGTTTTGCACATGAAAAATGTTGCAACACGAACCGACCACATTCCGTTTATACTTGTGGGCTTAGATGAGCCACACAGCGCTATCTATGATGTCCAATAATTATTATTTTATTCCATTCTACACTATATATTACTCCCACTATAAGGAGGTTACAGATCATTTGAAATACGATGCCTACGGGACTAATATTACGGCATGTGAATTTCTTTGATTTATTTATTTCATTGATGTTTTACGCCGTACTCAACAATATGTTGAGATACCACAGAGCGCGGTGATACGCAGTACTGTATAGTGTGTGATGTTATACAGCACAGTGTCCTATTCATAATGTTTTGTCTGGTATTCATTACACTGCATAGCATAGTATCGTTTCGTTAATAGTATGGTGTATTACAAAAGGCGCCGTCTATGATGCTACACTCGGCAGGCAGCGCCATCTATGTTGCTGAATACCATGTACGCGATAAATATGTACATAACGATAACAGCGCCGTCTATGTGGTTGATCGCTATGTTCGTGCGCTCTGTCGTTAAGTCCGCGCTCTGTCGTTATCTCTCAACCCATGCCTTCAAAGTTAACGGCTGTCAATGTCTGGTATTCATCACCTCTGGTCTGTAGCCATCCAGCTCGGGGCGGTATGCCCCCCCCCCCAATCAATCAATCTCGATCTCTGAATCGCTGTCTGAATTAACGATTTCGGTCGCCGCTCGAATTAATCGAGCTCGGGGCGGTATGCCCCCCCCCCATCTCTGAATCGCTGTCTGAATTAACGATTTTGGTCGTCGCTCGAATTAATCAAGCTCCCTCTCGACCCGCCATACCGTTCACTTTTTTTTCTCCAACGATAAATAGTCGCTTTTTTTTTCTTCAACACACCGCTCAACCTTGGATTGACGTGTGTGTGAATATGTCTCAATGTTATAATCACAGCAATCCACAATGCCTGTGTTAGATGTATACACACTTTGATTACATTCTCTTCGGGGTCTCCCCACAAGAGAATCCGGCAACAGCGCCGCCTGGCCCGTGACATAGGGCGGACGTCAACGAAATCGGTCTGACAAAGCCGCACGGCTGTGGAGTGACGACCAGCCTGCCGGCCTGCCTGAACATTGTTTCCAACCTGGCAGGCCTATCAACCAGCCGACCGTGCCGTTCACCGTAGACTGTCTTTTATACATTGTCACCAGTCAGCCTGGCTGTGGTTAACCACAGCTGACAACAATGTATTATGAACGCTGACTGGGGTCAGTGTGCCATGCTAGGGCTGACTGCCTATCTGGATGGCTCCTATGTATTATGTATAATTTTTTTTTTTTAGGTTATAGACTCCTCATTGAAGTGACATGGTCTACTGCATATAGGTGACATGTAGATGTGTTTTCTCCTTCATGTAGGTGACGTGTATAGGCTCTACTTAGGCTATAACGTCCGACTGCCTATCTGGATGGTTCCTATGTATTATGTATAAAATTTTTTTTTACGTTATAGACTCTTCATTGAAGTGACATGGTCTACTGCATGTATGTGACATGTAGATGTTTTTTCTACTTCATGTAGGTGACGTGTATATTATGCATACGGTCTACTTAGGCTATAACGTCTACACACTTCTGTGTTACAGAGACCCGCCACCACCACCAACAACACCGACAACAACCCAGCACGAGTAAAGCGGTGAGTCTAGAAGTTGACGAGTCGCTGAAAGAAAAAAAAGTGGAGGTTCCCGGCGAGCCAGTTAGAACCTGACCCGATTCAACCTCACGAGGATGTCTTGCCTAGCGGAGAAAGATGTGCGGGAGTTGTGTCAGTGGTATTGGCAATCGATCCGAACCCATTTCCATCGCCACAAGCGAGTGATCTTGGAGCCATCCCGGTCTGTATAGACGAGGTTTATGAAGACCAGCCGACTGCCTTCACCATAAATTACAGCTTCGGGTATATCCTGCGCCACAAGGAGACGGGACAGGTGCGGTATTATTACCCGAGCACCAACAACGTCCGGGTATTCAACGCAGCGTACCGCGTGGCGAGTCGGGCTGACCTACGGGAACTTTTCACCCAGCATCTCCTCAGCCAAGATCCACTCGCTTGGGCGCAAAAAACAGCGACCCAACACGAAATGGACCGTGGGTCTCCTCACCAACGTGATGTTTTTTGTCCACAAACTTCCACATCAGCCCATCGGTAAAGGTGGGATAACGTTACCCCCTTACCTGACGGAAACAAGGGGCTACATACGTTGGTGGGTGGGGCTCATGGTCCTTACAGGGACTATTTGTGTTTATTTCGATGTCTGGCCGTCCATCTAGACCAGGCCGACCCCAAAAACTGCGGCGACAAGGCTCGGGAGTATTACCGCAGGTATCTGGAGGATGCGGGACTTACGACGGCACGGCCAAACGTGCACCGACGCCAATCGCCGAAAGTACCCGGGGGCGGTGAATTCCACAATGGGGATTGACCTCCAGGACGGTGACGACGGCATCTTTCCGTACCGAGCGTGTTACGACTTCGAGGCGTACTTGGCCCCGGTGAACTTGGTGGACGAAGCGGTGACTGGGTCGACAGAATGGACGGCCCAACATGTACCGGACTACGACCATCCCGTGTATTTCATCTCTACTGGCGACACCCAGGCACTCGTCGAGCGGATGATGGCTTACTTCAACGACATCAGCGAGATCAGAAGCGCCTATCTCCACGAGCGTTATGCTTACATCCTGGACGCATTAGACGAGCGGATCGATCCCAACGAGACTAAACCGTCTTACACTCGGCGGGTTCGGCACAGATTCGTCAAATATATGAACCAACTCACCGCACTCGGCTTTAACTCGGGCAACTACGACCAGAACGTGATCAAACAACAGCTTTATCCGCACCTGGTCCAGAGCGGTGATTTGGAGTATGCAATTAAGCGGAACAATAACCACATGGCCCTCACCACACCACAGCTAAAATTTCTGGACATTCGGAATTACCTGGCCCCGAATTACAGTTACGACAAGTGGGTGAAAGCTTACGACTGCCGCGTGACCAAAGCGAAATTTTGTTACTCCCTGGCCCGGCTGGAGGAAACCACACTGCCACCTCAACATGCTTTCGATAGCGATCTCACCCACCAGCCGTGCACGGACGCGGAGTACAAGACCCTGCAGGAGGTGTGGTCGGAGCACGACATGCGGACCGTCAAAGACTTGCTGCGGTGGTATAATAACCTAGACGTCATCCCCTCCATGGAGGCTGCGGAGAAGATGTCGGTGTTCTACCATACCATGCATGTGGATGTCTTCAAAGACTGTATTAGCATACCAGGGCTTACCCTCCGCTACTTGTTTCACGATTTACGATCCGTGTTCACCCTCGTCCGTGAGAAAGACATAGACATGCACGACTGCCTCAAGAAAAACATCGTGGGTGGGCCAAGCATCATTTTTCACCGCTACCACGAACGGGGAGGAAAGCTCTGTCAGCGGATGGTGGGATTCGATGCCAACGCGTTGTACCTGTACTGCCTTGCCTCACCTATGCCGGTGGGTCACTGCATCCGTTGGCAGCGACAGGACGGGGAGAAGTTCATCCCCTCCGGCACCCCCACCCGTCTGGCTGAAAAATGGCTGGACTGTCAGTCACACCAGCTTGGGGTATCGATCCGTCACCGACTGAACCGGTGACCGACAACTCCCCGTAGACGGGTTCGTCTATGTCGATGGACAGCCTACTGTTTTCCAATTCCACGGGTGTTATTTCCACTACCACGGCTATCACCTGAATCACCCCACCCGGGAGAGGTGCGTTACAATGATTTCATGGCTCGTTTTTTTTTGACATGGCGGATTGGCAGTACTGTGAGATTGACACAGACTCCGCGTACATGGCCTGGCCTGACCCGGACTGGGAATCCCTCGTCAAACCCGAGCTGCGAGCCGTGTACAAGGCCGAGCGGGATACGTGGTTACCCCGTCGCGACCATTACGACCACGATAAGCGTACACTGGGGCTCTTTAAAGTCGAGTGGACCGGTGACGCGATCGTGAGTTTATGCTCAAAGACCTATTACTGTTACGGCGGGGAAACCAACACGAGAGAAACTCTCCTGCAAAGGTGTGAGTGCTCGGGGTGTGGACAAGGCCGTGTACCTCTCTGTGCTGCGCGATCACCAAAGCGCGAGTGGGGTGAATCGCGGGATGCGGATGCGGGGAAATACGATGTACTCGTATACCCAACATAAAGATGCCTTCACGTACTTTTACGGGAAGCGGAAAGTTCCCCCAGACGTGGTGAGCACCACCTACCTGGATGTGTAGAACCATGCTATGTGTACCGTACAAACCCCGCTCCTATTTTTTCATGTGTTTGTTGTTAACAGTGATTCAAAAGTTAAAAAGTTAAAACCACCTAGCAGGGGGAGGGAGGGAGGCAGGCCGCCGTAATAGCCCGACACACTAACCCAGTCGCCGTGCCTACTACATCATAATACATTGTTGCCAGTCCGCGCCTTGCGGTTTACCGCAGATGGACTGGCAACAATGTATTACGATGTATACAAGGCGACTGGGTCAGTGTGCCAGTGTGCTATAACCGATCTGGCTGGCCTTGCTGGCTGGGTGATTTTGTTCATTCTTCTTATGTTATCATGTTGTGTTAGCGTTAAAAAAGTTCATACTCATAATAAAAATAAAGTCAAACGGTATGTGAGTCTATTGGTCTCTTTTTTTATTTCATAATGTATGTCATAACAGGTCGAACAGGGAAACAAGAACGTTGAATACATAACAGATCGAACTGGGGGAAAAAAAGAACCCAAACCGGCGATCCAACCAATCGAACACCCGTAAGTCGTTATCGTAGGTCGTACACGATGTGTCCAACGTATGTACAAGAGCATCCATGGGACGACCTCGAGCTCGCTGGGTTAAGTAACACACACAATATTGACCGCACACGGCCGTGTCCAGACTCTGCAGCCACCGATCGTTCCACATCCAGTGGTGTGTTCCCCGGTTAAGCCAAGCGGTGATATCGGGGTAGAGGGGTGGGAGTCCGTAGGAATCAAAGTATTCACCCCGGAGATGGGGCGGGTTGGACCACTGGTCTATGAAGACGGCGACCCAATGTTGTCCCGGGCGAAGGCACGTGTCTGTGTTAATGACGCAGGCCCAGGGTGTGTAGGGTGTGTCGGTGACTGGGTGACGGGGGATACGGGGGATAGGGGGGGAGGTGGTCTCGAGGGTAGACAGCCCCCTCCCCTACCACACCACGGGTAAACACGTCTGTCTGTAGCACATGTCGCAATTGTACCGTGTCCATGTTGTTGTTTTGGCTGTTCAACTGGCGAAGTCACAGAGCAAGTTTCGGCTTTGGTCCAGTTTTATGATATTGCTGAATTCAGCGTAGCACACCACGTTAAAGGTTTGCGGCAGTGGTTTGGCAAACCGCATCTCCAGGCGCAAATCCCCTTTTTGTACCAGGTTCAGTTGGTGATCGTCGTGGAGGCCGGGAGTCAAGTCGAAAGAAAACAGCGTGTGGCCTTCGTCGAACGTGGTGCGTTTGATATTGTTTCCCTCGTCGTGAAACGCTTTCCCCGTGTGGGTAAAGAGGTTCATGTACGTGCGGATGAAATTCTCGTTCTCAAAGTCGGGTGTCAGGGGCTTGATCGGTATCCGACGTACGCCGACATGCAAGGCGACGAAGTTTGTGTAGAAGTGTTGGAAACGGAACGGGTTTTTAGTGTACTCCTCGTCAAAAGCCGTATTGCTCACACACCCCACCACTAAACGTGTCGGTAAGCTGCCCAGAAATAGGTTTTGCTCGTTGATGAGGGTGTGACCTCAGTAGTTGGGAATGTACGTTTGGTTCCGTTTTGAGGATCCATTTTTTGTGGTTTTGAGGATCTGTTTTTTGTGGTGATGTGGTGGTGACGTCACACCTCCCAGCCCGAAGGGCTGGTGGATGTTGCAGGTGTGACGTCACCCCTTCGATGAGTGTTCGATCAGTTGATGCGTTTAGCATTCGCTGGGGAAGTTGGGTGGGTTTTTTCCACGCCGCCGGGCCTATGTGTATAGACTAGCGTGTAGTAGACTAGCGTATAGTATAACAGTATATGAAAAAAAGTATAAAAAAACTTCTTTACTGGATCATATGCAATAAGACATGCTGCATTTCATTGCTGAAAATTACTATTCACAGCTGAGCTGTTTACCGTTATGTAAGCACTTGCGACAAATGTGTTTTCCATCACCTGTAGATGGTGTGTCGATAGGGTTTCCACTCCATGTAGGTGACATGTATAAGGGTGTACTCCCCAGCTCGCTGGCGCAGTGGCTGGTTGACTGACTTGCAACAATGTATACAAGACGCAGCCGATCAAAACAAAAACCACGTGTCAAAACAAAACACAGCTGACAACGATATGTTTCCTGAACAATGGTGAACGGGAATACCTATCTGGATGGTTCCTATGTTTTATGTATGAAAAAAAAGGGACTGGGTCAGTGTGCCAGTGTGTCATGCTAGGGCTGCTTTCTATCGGAATGGTTCCTATGTATTATGTATTAAAAAAAAATTTTTTTTAGCGGATTGACGCTTGGTGTGACGTCACCCCTTCCAAACATTCGCTGGGGAAGTTTGGTGGGTTTTTTCCACGCCGCGGGGCATATATGATAAGGAGTGATAAGGAGTCATATGTGTAGTAGACTAGCGTATAGTATAACCATATAACAGTATAGGGAAAGAAAGAGAGAAAAAAAGAGGCAAAACGTCGGCTTGTAAAGTCGAGTGGGACAGCTCGAAAAGAGCTCCCGGGCGGCAAAACGGACCAATGGGTGAGCCGGATTTGCCCCAAAACGGCCCAATGGGGGGCCCACAAAACGGACCAATCAGCGTGCGAGAAGGGGTTACGTAAGAAAAAACGAACCAATCAGCGTGTGGTGAATTTCCGCGTGCCTCAGGTACAAAAAGACAGGTGCAGCAGTAGCAGATCACTTAGCCCTGAAAGCCCTGATAGTATAGTATACTATATAATATAGTATTGATAAGCCGTGTTTTCTGTGCAGAGTAGAGGGATCACAACGAGAAGAATAGTTGAAGCTTCACGAGCACTTCCAAGTGGAACTTAACTAAGCACAAATCGCTGAAGCAGACTGAGCTAAGCTTCCTACCAGGCAACCAAGAAAGACAGGCAACAGAAGAAGAAAGGAAAACAAGAAACGTAAACCAGAAACGTAAACCCTTACACTCCTATAAGAAAGAAAGAAGCAAAACAGCTAAGTATAATCGTTTCATTACTCCTTTCCTTTTTCAGTTTAAGAAGTCTTAACCCAGCAAACTTTCGACAATCCCTCGACCCCATCTAACATGGCTAAACGCAAGGCGACTGATATCCCTGAATTGAACAGATCACCGAAGCGTTTCGCCCAAAGCCCTCCCACAAACATTGTTAGCTTTATAGCAATTATTCACAGTTTAGTGAATATGAGGGCTAGCCAATTCCCCAAACAGAAATTAGCCCAAGACCTGAAAAAGAAAGCTGGGGATGTCCACAGCGTTACTGAACTACCTGGCGGTGACCTTAAAATCCGTTGCAGATCCGAAACGCAATTCCAGAAACTTTTACATGTTGACCTTCTAGCAGACAAACCAGTAAATATTAAACCTTATACACCTCGAAGAACACAATGTAAAGGTGTAATATATGGCATTGACCTAAATACCAAAATGGAAGATTTGATAAATAAGCTCAAAGATCAAAATGTTCTGCATGCAAAACGTCTTAGTAAGGGAAACACACTAACAACAAGCGTAATGATTGTCTTTAAAGGATTAAAATTACCAGAAACAGTCCAGCTGTCCCTGCACAACATTATTGTGAAACCTTTCTATGAAGCGCCTAGACGTTGCTACCAGTGCCAAAAATTTGGTCACACAAAGAAAGTTTGTAAATCCGACATAGTTTGCCCCAAATGTTCAGGAAAACATGAATATCAAAATTGTACAGAAACAAAGACCACCTGTGCAAACTGTAAACAAAACCACTCAGCAGGATATAAAGGGTGCAGCGCATACAAAAGAGCCAAAACAATCGAGTTTATAAAGGCAGACAAAGGAGTAAGTTACGCCGAAGCTGTCAAACAAGCCAGGCAGACACAAAAACCCACCTCAAAGGACAAAATGACAGCGCAAAGTGAAGTAGAAAATCATGCACAGGAAACCGGAACCGAACAATCCGACCAAATTATCATGAGTAAACTGGAATTTCTGGGTTTTATAAATATAGTGATCAACTCCGTTCACAATCAACGGACAACAAACAGAACCAAAACTGACATAATATCCAATATTGCACATGACTTTCTAAATTGGAAATTCACCCCAAAAGAAATAATTGAATGGGGAATGAACCCAAAATTTACCCAGAAGGCATCTACTCCAACCAAAATATCAGAACGACTAAATACGTCAATATAATTACAGCCCCAACAATGATCAACAGTATGGCTCCAAATTTCGATCAATAAATTCAATCAAAATCACATCAAAATCCTACAAAGGAATGCCCGCGGCATTCAAATAAACGGAGACAACCTTAAAGTACTTACCTCTGAAACTAACCCCGAGGTTATTTGTATTCAGGAAACCTTCCTCAAACCAGGAAACAACCCCAACAACAAATTCAATATCCCCGGCTATAAAGCATACCGATGTGATAGGTTGCAAGACCGTCTGGGTGGAAATCTTATCCTTGTCAAGGAAAACATCATACACCTGTATATGGGCTCGAATAACGTAAATGACTTACTTGAATGGCAAGCTATTCAAATTTACCACGAAAATAAACCAATCCACATTATAAACATATACTCTCCCGGAAGTATGAGGAAAATATCCAAAACAGAAATGGACAATATTATTTCCATGTTCAGCCCAAGTGCTATTATCTGCGGCGATTTCAATAGCCATAACCCTTTATGGGATGCAAAGTGTAAACACAGTGACGATCGTGGCAACACAGTACAAGCATGGTTAGAAGAACACAACCTAGTCTTCCTAAACGACGGTGAGGGAACAAGAATAGACTTCGTCACAGGCAACACTTCAGCAATAGATCTCACTATTACCACACCCGATCTCGCACCTAAATCAAGCTGGAATGTTATACCAGATACACTCGGGAGTGACCATTTCGCTATCATGACAGAACTTGGTATGTCACCTCAGTCTGAAGTAAATCTCAACAACCCCAAATTTCTGTTCCACAAAGCAAACTGGAAAAATTTTAAGAAAGATTGCCAAAATATATTCATTGATGATGACTGCCTCTCCGATATAGACCTATTCAACCAAAAACTTACTGATAATATACTCAGGATAGCAGAACAACACATCCCTATTTCCTCCCAGCATAAAAGGGCTGCAAATCCTGTTCCCTGGTGGAACAGTGAATGTGCTGCAAATATAAGTAACAAAAAAAGAGCACTGCGTAAATTCAAAAGAACCAGATTACATACAGACCACGAAAAATACAAAAACCTAAAAATTGAAGCCGAAAAATCAGTCTCCAGTGCCAAAGCCAAATACTGGGAGAACTACTGTGGAACACTTGATACAAAAACAAATTCAAAGCAGGTATGGAACAAACTCAAACATATACAAGGCAAAACCATCAATCCAATCCCAACTTTGGATCACAAACACAAAATCAATGAGGAAAAAGCAGAATGCCTCGCAAAAACCTTCGCAGAAAATAGCAGCGATCGAAACCTCAATCCAACGTTCAAAATAATCAAAGATAACACATTTCTACAACTAGAGCCCGACGATCACGTTGAACATGACCTTAACAAAGATTTCTCCCTACAGGAATATCACAAAGCCATTCACTATAAAAAAGAAACCTCACCAGGCGAAGACAAATTAGGCTACAAAATCCTGAAACACTTACCGCTAAAAACACAAAATATAATACTAAAACTCATAAATACAAGTTGGAGGAAAAAACAGCTGCCACAAAGTTGGAAATCGTCCATTGTCATTCCCATCCAAAAGACTGGAAAAAACCCATCAGATAGTTCCTCCTACCGCCCAATATCACTCACGTCATGCCTATGTAAACTAATGGAAACTATGGTCAAAAACAGACTAGAATTTCATCTTGCTAAAAATAAAGTACTAAATGAAACACAAAGTGGATTTAGAAAAGGACGAAGTACATACGACCATCTAACAAAATTACAACATCAAATCCGAAAGGGGATAAGTAGGCGCGAATTCACTCTGGCTGTTTTTCTAGATATTGAAAAAGCCTTCGACCTCGTTTGGCAGGATGGAGTTATACTCCAATTCGATCAACTTGGGATAAAAGGAAGAATCCAACATTGGATATATGATTTCCTAAGAAATCGGAACTTTAAAGTCAGACTTGGACAAACTTCATCTAAAAGACACACTCAACAAAATGGTACACCTCAAGGGAGCGTACTAAGCCCGACGTTATTTAACATTCTGATAAACGGTTTAGCAAATACAATAGACAGTAACCATCCAAAAATAGAGCAGTCACTGTTTGCTGACGATGCGGCAATATGGAAAACAGGCAAATCTCTTAAGAAAATAAAAGATGCTATACAGAAAACATTAAACACCATCTCGAACTGGGCCGACCACTGGGGATTTAAATTCTCAGCCACTAAAACGACAGGTATTGTTTTTACAAACAGAAGAAAAGTGAATATTGAACTTTTCTTAGGTAAAAAGAAAATTGAAATCAAAGAAAAAGTGAAATACCTAGGTATGATTCTTGATAGTAGATTAACATGGAAAGACCATATTGATGACCTCACAATTAGATGCCAACGCGATCTCAATCTTATGAGATGCATTTCAGGCACTAAATGGGGAGCCAACAAAACCACACTCATAAAAATGTACCAGTGTCTAATTCGCTCCAAAATAGACTATGGTGCAATAGTCTATCAATCAGCGTGCAAAACTCTACTACAGCGAATTGATAGTATTCAATATTCTGCCTTAAAAGTAGCAACAGGAGCCTTCAAAGGCACTTCGCTTTGCAGTCTCCAAGTAGAAACACTTGAAAAACCCCTTCACCTTAGAAGAGAACAACTAACCCTCAAATATGCAGGAAAAATAAGCGCTTACGGTAATACACATCCATGTTACAATTTAATCCTCCCATATTCTGAATATGAATATCTGGAAAAAAAATGGACAAAACACTCAGCTCCAATAGGATATGAAATCAACAGACTACTTTGCAAATATGACATTGCCTTGCCAAAGCAACAAGAAAATGTATATCAACAACCCCCGTGGCTATTGCAAACTCCCCAAATAGACATTGCACTCCACGACCAAATTTCAAAACTGGAAAACCCAGTATATATCAAAGCTCAAGCCTTAGAACACTTCCACGAACACTACAACGGTCATCTAAAAATATATACTGACGGATCTAAAAATGTGCAGGGTCACACTGGATCATCATTTGCAATACCAGATCTAAACATAGTTAAAAAGTATAAACTACCCAACCACCTCTCCGTCTATACTAATGAATTAGTTGCAATTACAATGGCACTACAATGGATTCTTGAGAACAAACCAAACCGAGTAGCCATACTAAGCGACTCCCTCAGCGGAATAATTTCCATCCAAAACTCCAAATCTGAGAGTAGACCAGACCTCCTACAAGAAATAATCTCGGTAACTGACAAAATACAGAAACAAAAACCGACCTGACTCTAGCATGGGTTCCAGCGCACGTTAATATTCGAGGAAATGAAATTGCAGATCAGGCAGCAAAATCGAGCCTACGAAAATATGAACAAGATATAGACGTCCCCCTGAGCCAAAATGAAATATATACATTGGTCAATACCCAAATTAACAATCAGTGGAAAGAGGAATGGGATAAAGAATCCCGCGGACGGTGGCACTATAAAATATTAAACGGAACGATTACAAAATTAAATTCGTTCCAATTATTGAATAACCAAGATGACAAAAACATATCACGCCTGAGACTAGGGAAAACAGGGCTCAAAGCACATCTAGCAACTATAATCCAAAATTCTTCACCAACTTGCCCAGCCTGTCAAGAGCATGATGAAACCATAGAGCACTATTTGCTACAATGTATTAAACACAGTAAAGAACGAAGACGATTGGCAGAATGCCTGCAAATCTACAAATGTGAACTTGACCTTCAGACTATCCTTAACCCCAAACCACACCTGAGAGCACAAATATTCTCCTTACTAAAAGAATACATCAAATCGACGGGTTACGAAAGCCGAATCTGATAAAACACAATTGACCAACAACGGCGATACCTTGATTCTGAGGGCCGTTTCTGCTCTAGTCAACAAAACGTCACCTTCTCTGATTAAAAACGGTGCATTCTCCGTAATTACCAAACACATATACTAACAACGGCGATATCTTGATTTTGAGGGCCGTTTATTCCACAGATACATAATTCCTCCCTACAACTTTATCCCCAACTATATCGGCGATACCTTGATCTTGAGGGCCGATAAAACGTCCATGAAACCAATCTGCAAAAACATAGCACACGAAAACAATGTAACCACAAAAGTTGATAACTGTAGTAATTAATAATATTTCTCCATTAACTAATCTGCCCTCTTATTTGTTGTTATTTATCTATTCTTATTAGTTGATATTTATTTTCTATTTATTTACAAATGTGCATATATCATACGAGGGCAGACCCTCTATCAATTTCTGATTGGTAGGTATACCACTAATTTGCTCCTAAATATCTGTTTTATCAAATATCTTCTTGCTTAAGATATACATTATCTCATAAACAAAACCCCTTCGCAAATCAAAAATACAACTATCTTGTATATTTGTTTTCTCTATTTGTTTTCACAGGGGAAAAAAAGGGATGAAAATCTTTATTATCGGCAGCAGTTACGTTCATAGACTGGAGAATAGTATCCTTCGAAATTCGATCCCAAACTCTAGAATCGACTTTGGAACAGGCCAGGACATTCGGTTTTTTGGCATTGGGGGAGCTAGAGTTGGGACACTTAGATGCTCTGGATGATTGGAAAGTCTCCTTCAGGAGACAAAACCTGACCTAGTTATCCTTCACATTGGGGGAAACGATGCGGACTCTCACAAATCAGCAGCAGCAATTTGCGCTGATATTTTAGACTATGTTGGTGCACTTAAAACGAAATTCCAAATTCCAAGGATCTACATCAGCCAGCTTCTTTACCGTCAGGTAACTCGGCGAATTTCGGTCCACATTTATAATACAAAAATCCATGAAATTAACAAGAAGCTGACAAACAACCAATTGGCCACCTTCTGGAGACACCGGGGACTGATCCGACCACAAAAACAAATTCTAACCAACGACGGAGTGCACCTAAACACTCTAGGCCAGGAACTGTTCTACCGGTCTATGAAACGTGCTGTCTGCGCCGCCATGGGAGGCCAAAAATAAAAATTGGAAATAGAGAAGGAAATCAATTAAAGAAGAAGACAGGGAAAACAATAAGAAGACCCATGGGACCAAAGAAACTTAACAACCAGGAAACGAAGACCAGAAACATGAAAGACATCATGACAATAGGACTATCTCTTGCTTCAACTAAGTGGATGAGGCCTGACATCCTTGCTCCTCATTTATACTTGTCGCACCTGTTACAGGCACAGGTTTCCAGTACGCTGGTTTTTCCTGGACGGCGTCCGGTATAAGTGGCGGGAGCTCCTTAACTCCACGCCACAGAGGAGGAAGCAAGAGAACAAAACTGTTAACCAATAAATAAAGGCACTACTGTTGTTTTCTCTCTGTGTAAATTTCTGTATAGGCAACTCATTGTAATTTTTTAATGCAGATCTATGTATTTCTAGTGTAAAGATAACGTTAATCCCTGTAAATAGCTTACTATTTATCCCTTTTCTGTTAAATGACCATGGCAGCATTTGAACCTATAGAATAAGCTGTAACATGCTACCACAAAGAGGTTAATCCCACTAATTGACTCATGTACATATGTAAATAGTATACCAACGCACTGCTGTTATGTAACCAAAATATTCATGTGTTAAAAAAAAAAATAAAACACTGATTTGATGGGCCACGATATCCGCCAGGAAAGTGGCCCTAAAACCAGTAAATAAACGAAAAAATAGCAGATCACTTCACCCGAAGACACCGTGCGAGCGAGCGAGCGAGCGACTAAACAAGCGACGATGGACAGAGAAGATTTCGAGGCTAATATGGAGAAGAAGACGTTGGAGGAGAAGAAGACGGCGAAGCTATTTACCTGCGAGGTGTGCGATCGAGGATTTACCCGACGCGATAGCTGGCGACGTCATGCTAAAACACAGCACGGTGACAAGGAGAAGAAGACGACGGAGAAGTATTTTTGCCGGGTGTGTGCCTAGCATTTTACCCTGCGGAATAACTGGCTCCGGCACCAGCGGACGCGTCACCAGCCCCAGACAAACAAAAGATTCACCTGTCCGACCTGTGACCGGGCGTTTTTTCGCCGGGCGAATTTGATCCGTCATCAACAGCGGCATGGCAACAAACGAGAACGTGTGTGGCATTGCGAAGATTGCGAGAAGTCTTTCTACCGGTTGTGGGATTGGCGGACCCATCAACGTGGGAAACACGGCCCGGTAAGTTCTTTTTTTATTTTTTATTTTAATTTATTTAAAAATTATCTTTGAAAAAAAAAACAAAACACGGAGACCTGATCTTCCGCTGCCTGATATACGTATGTGGGGATGTAGTTCCTGTTCTTGAAGGAATTATGGCGGAGTAACATAGCATGCGCGATTTTAATCCTCAGCGAAAACTAGGTCAACGCTGATCAATTGTTTAAATGTCGGTGTGTCGAAAAAAAAAAGAGAAAAAGACGCGATACAGCAGACGCCGCTTGATTATGGAGGTTGAAAAGTCACTGTATTGCATGAATGGCCGGTTAGCGCAGTCGGCAGAGCGTCGGGTTAATAACGCGAATGTCACGGGTTCGAGCCCCATGTCGGCCAGTTGACATTTTTGTTTGTGGGCATTGATTTTTTTTTTCATTTTCGTTTCTTTGCATACTATTTCGTTTTAAATAACGACGAGTATGTTGAATTTGGGGATAGTCTTTGAAGCAAATGTTGGATCATGTGCATGTATGAGTAGTTGCTTTCCGCATTCAACGTTGGTCATCTCAGACTTGGTGACAAAAAGGGTCCGTTTCCAAAAAAAACCATGCGCACAATAAATGTACATGATTTGTTTGTTTCAGGCTGGGGATGAATTAGGGGGAATAATTTGCTTCTTGAAAGTTAATTTAAGACAGTAAGAGCTATCTCATGTTACATGTTTGTAACAGTATATGAAAAAAAAGTATAAAAAACTTCTTTACTGGATAATATGTAATAAAACATGCTGCATTTCATTGCTGAAAATTACTAGGCAGCCGATCAAAACAAAAATAGGCTTAGATGTCTTCTTTCTTTCCTGAACCCGCTTTGCTTTTTAAAAGTTAATTGAAGACCGTAAGAGCTATCGCATGTTACATGTTTGTAACAGTATATGAAAAGTATAAAAAATTACTGGATCATATGCAATAAGACATGCTGCATTTCATTGCTGAAAATGACTATTCACAGCTGAGATCGCTAGATTTCTTATGGAAATAACAGTAGTTTTAGTTCAATATATTTAAGGATAGTTGTGTCTTTTAATAGTTTGTAACTCCAGTAAAGCTAGATAGAAAGCCTGAGTAGCTTAGAGGAATTAGCTTAGAGGATATTTCCTTATGTATTTCGTAGTAGAAATCCACGAATGTGTGCGATGTCAAATGTATGTAAACAAGGGGGATAACTCCTGATGGAATACGCTTAGCAAAGGTAACTACTTTTGTTGGAATAATGGAAATAAGGGGCATAACTCTAAATGTCAAACGACAATACGTGTCTGGAAAGAGTAATATATAGTAATTTTCTTTATTTTTTGTTCCAAAACTGTATAGGGGTTTTGCAGAGTTATCATTTAGTTCATATTTGTGTAAAGCAAACTCATGTCACAATTCATTAAAACACATTGTATTACTTTATTTCACTTAATTTAAAATATCCCATGAAAATTAATTATGATTTGTTGTTATTTAAATCCGGCACTCATTTACCATCCTTGAGACGATCGCCAATAGTATGTATAGAGTATGTCTAGGGTTTGGTTATAACGTCTACACCCTTCTGTGTTACAGGGACCTGTTTTATCTACCACCACCCCAACGAGTAAAGCTCAAGTGAGTTTAGCGGCGGATACTTCGCTGAAAGAAGAAGAAAAGAAAAAAAAGAAAAAAAGTCCAACGAGCCAGTTCGAACCCGACCCAGTACAGCCTCACGAGGCTGTCTTACCGAGCGGTGACAGTGACGTACGGGAGTTGTACCAGCGGCATTGGCGATCGATCAGAACGCATTTCCATCGCCACAAACCAATTCAAGACTGCTATAGTTACCGACTGAGTGATCTCGGTGCTATCCCAGCCTATGTAGACGAGATTTACGAAGACCAGCCGACTACTTTCACTATCAATTACAGTTTTGGATATATCCTCCGCCACAAAGAGACGGGCCAGGTGCGGTATTATTACCCGAGCACCAACAACACCCGAGTACTCGACGCACCGTACCGCGTGGCGAGCCGGGCTGACCTGCGAGGATTCCACACCCAGCATCTCCTCACCCAAGACCCGCTTACCTGGGCCCAAAAACAACGCCCCAATACGAAATGGACCGTCGACCTCATCACCAACGTGCTGTTTTTCGTCCAGAAACTGCCACATCAACCTATCGGTAAAGGTGGGGTAACGTTACCCTCTTACCTGAAAGGAAACAAGGGGCTACACACGTTGGTGGGTGGAGATAATGGTCCTTACAGGGACTATTTGTGTTTGTTTCGGTGTCTGGCCGTCCATCTAGACCAGGCCGACCCCAATAACTGCGAACACCAGGCTGGGGTGTATTACCGCAGGTATCTGGAGGAAATGGAGATGGAGCCGAGGTATTTCCGCGGGGTACCCCTGAGTGCGCTGGACACGGTGGAAAGCCTGTTTCAAGTGAACATTCAAGTCTACCAGCTCATCCCCATGGACAGGTCGTACTCAGCACAACTCATTCACCGCAGTGCCGAGCGCTATTCTCCCCCTACCCTGCGGTTAAACCTGTACCAGCGACATTTCAGCTATATCAAAAACATGGGGCGTTATGCTCGATCTTTCACCTGCCAGGTGTGCCAGAAGAGTTTTCCGACACTGCGGGAGTTACGACGGCACGGTCAAACGTGCACCGACGCCATTCGACGAAAGTACCCGGGGGGTGTCTTCCGCAATCGGCCCACCATTTTCGAAACGTTGGCGGACATGGGGATCGAACTCCAGGACGGTGACGACGGCATCTTCCCGTACCGAGCGTGTTACGACTTTGAGGCGTACTTGGCTCCGGTGAACCCGGTGGACGATGCGGCGACTGGCTCGACGGAATGGACGGCTCAACACATCCCCATGAGTGTCAGCGTCAACTCTAATTTACCGAATTACGACCAGCCCGTGTGTTTCATCTCCACCGGCGATTCCAAGGCACTCGTCGAGGACATGATGGCTTACCTCAACGACATCAGCGAGATCAGTAGCGCCTATCTCCACGAGCGTTATGCTTACATCCTGGACGCCTTAGACGAGCGGATCGATCCCGACGAGAAGAAACCGTCTTACACACGCCGAGTGCGGGACAGATTCGTGACCTATATGGACCAGCTCCCCGTCCTCGGCTTTAACTCGGGTAACTATGACCTGAACTTAATCAAACAACAGCTTTACCCCCACCTGGTCCAGAGCGGTGATTTGGAGTATGTGATTAAGCGGAACAATAATCACATGGCCCTCACCACACCGCAGCTGAAATTTCTGGACATTCGGAATTACCTGGCCCCGAATTACAGTTACGAAAAGTGGGTGAAATCTTACGACTGTCACGTGACCAAAGGGAAATTTTGTTACAGCTACATAGACTCCCTGGCCCGGCTGGAGGAAACCACACTGCCACCGCAGCATGCTTTCGACAATGATCTCACCCACCAGCCGTGTACGGACGCAGAGTACAAGACCTTACAGACGGTGTGGCGAGAGCACGGCATGCGGACCGTCAAAGACTTGCTGCGGTGGTATAATAACCTAGACGTCATTCCCTTCATGGAGGCTGCGGAGAAGATGTCGGTGTTCTACCGAACCATGCATGTGGATGTCTTCAAAGACTGCATCAGCATACCAGGGCTTACCCTCAACTACTTATTCCATGATTTACGATCCGTGTTCACCCTCGTCGGTGAGAAAGACAAAGACATGCACGATTGCCTCAAGAAAAACATCGTGGGTGGGCCGAGCATCATTTTCCACCGCTACCACGAACGAGGCGTGACCCGTATACGGGGAGGAAAGCTGTGTCAGCGCATCGTGGGATTCGATGCCAACGCGCTATACCTGTACTGCCTGGCTTCACCTATGCCGACAGGTCACTGCGTCCGTTGGCGCCGTCGGGACGGGGGAGAGAAGTTCGTTCCCTCCGGCACCGCCACCCGTCTGGCTGAAAAATGGCTGGACTGGAAGTCACAGCAGCTGGGGGTATCGATCCGTCACCGACTCAATCACACCGAGAAGCGGATCGGCGACCGACAACTCCCCGTAGACGGGTTCGCCTATATCGACGGACAGCCTACTGTTTTTCAATTCCACGGGTGTTATTTCCACTATCACGGCTGTCACCTGAATCACCCTCGCCCGGGAAAGGTGTGCTACAACGAGCGGCGGGGATTAAGCCCCCAGGACTTACGGCGGGAGGTGGATGCGAACGACGCATACATTCGCTCCCAGGGCTATCCATTGGTAACGATATGGGAGTGCGAGTTCCACCGCCAACGCGCGACAAACCTAGCCTTACGGGACTTCCTACAACAGTACGGTTTACCCCCGTCACAGCGACAGCCCAAGACACCAGCTCAGCTCATGGAGGCTGTCATTCAAGGCCAGTTGTTTGGCTTTGTGGAATGTGACATCCACGTGCCGGACCACCTCAAAGCGGACTTTGCTGAATGCCCACCCATCTTTAAAAACACCGAGGTGAGTCGGGCTGATATAGGCCCCACCATGGCAGAGTTCGCGGCTGTGAATGACATCATGCCCACACCCAGGCGTATGCTGATCGGGAGCATGTTTGGTAAGCAAATTCTGCTAGCCACACCTCTGCTCCAGTGGTATCTCGGTCGGGGATTGGTCGTCACGCACGTCTACCAAGCGATGGAATACACACCGGAGCGAGCGTTCGAAGCCTTCGCAGACGCCGTCACCCAAGCTCGACGGGAGGGAGATGTCGACCGGAACAAAGCCCTGATCGGGGAGGCGATGAAGCTGTTGGGGAATTCAGGTTATGGAAAAACCGTCACCAATCAAGACCGACACGTGGATGTCAAAATCTGCGATCTGGCAAAAACACGAAAATTACTGGAGAGTGTTCGGTGTCGAACCGTCGACCCCATCGACGAGACCACCTTTGAAGTGACGAGTATCAAGAAGACCATTTGCTACAGTCTCCCCTTGCAAATAGGGTGTATGGTCTACCAGTATGCCAAACTCCGCATGCTGGAATTTTATTACGATTTCATGGCTCGTTTTTTCGACAAGGCGGATTGGCAGTACTGTGAGATGGACACAGACTCTGCTTACATGGCTTGGTCTGACCCAGACTGGGAATCCCTCGTCAAACCCGAGCTGCGAGCCGTGTACGAGACCGAGCGGGATGCGTGGTTACCCCGTCGCGACCATTATGACCACGATAAGCGCACACCGGGGCTTTTCAAAGTCGAGTGGACCGGTGATGCCATCGTCAGTTTGTGTTCCAAGACTTATTATTGTTACGGCGGGGAATCCAACGCCAAAGACAAACTCTCCTGCAAAGGTGTGAGCGCACGAGGTGTGGACAAGGCCGTGTACCTCTCTGTGTTGCGCAATCACCAAAGCGCGAGTGGTGTGAATCGGGGAATGCGGATGCGGGGCAATACGATGTACTCGTATACCCAACACAAAGACGCATTGACATACTTTTACGGGAAGCGAAAAGTGCTCCCCGACGGGGTGAGCACCACCTATTTAGATCTGTAGAACGGTGCTATGGATACTCTACACACCCGGCTCCGTGCTCTTGTGCTCTTGTGACACTTCCGACGGCCCTTTTCAGGGCCAACCAACTCTTCCCGAAAGAGTACTTTCTCAATCTAAGCACTGAAAAAAAAGAAAGAAAAGAAGCCCCACAACAGACACAGTCTTCCCATTTTTTTTTTTTAATTGTACAATTTTTTTCATGTGTTTTATCATTCGCGGTGGTACATAAGTTAAAAACGCCTAGCGGGGGGCGGCGGGCCGGCAGCCGTAATAGCCTGACACACTGACCCGACTTGCCGTGCCTGCTACATCGTCATACATTGTTGCCGAGCGGCGCCTTGCCGGTATACCGCAGACGGCCTGGTAACAATGTATGACTTTAAGCAAGATATGTAACAGCCATTTCTTAAACGGTTACATTCAATTATTCTTAATCAACTAATCTTAACACACATATATACAAGACAACCAAATGACCATGAAGGAGAAAACAACTACCAGGTTATATTAAAAAAATTCTTTTTTCAATGTTTTATTCTTTTCTATCAAAAATCTGAAATACGAAAGGATATACCGAAACATACTAATATCTTCAACAGAAACTTGCAGTACTTGCTATGGGGAACCTAACAGAGCCCATACGTGTAAATGATAAATACATGATATTGAAAAGAAATGATAAATGGGTGCACTGAACAGCTAATTTGACTTTGAAAAGACCGGTCAAAGCAGGTGTCAAAATGTCTGGCTCTATTAGTAGAGATGTGCTTTCCAAAACATGAGGCAAAAATGGAATTAAATGCTCACAGCAAAGCCATCCAAAATACAACAATGATTTTCCAACACAAACGTCAAATGTTCTGTATTTTCACCAACATCCACATATTTTAGCAAGATATGTAACAGCCATTTCTTAAACGGTTAAATTCAATTATTCTTTATCCACTAATCTTAACACACATATACACAAGACAACCAAATGACCATGAAGGAGAAAACGACAACTACCAGGTTATATTAAAAAATTCTTTTTTCAATGTTTTATTCTTTTCTATCAAAAATCTGAAATACGAAAGGATATACCGAAACATAAACTTGTAGTACTTGCTATGGGGAACCTAACAGAGCCCATACGTGTAAATGATAAATACATGATATTGAAAATAAATGATAAATGGGTGCACTGAACAGCTAATTTGACTTTGAAAAGACCGGTCAAAGCAGGTGTCAAAATGTCTGGCTCTATTAGTAGAGATTGTCAAATGACCATCGAAGAGAAAACGACAACTACCAGTAGGTCATCCATGGCTTTTCACATGAGCGTTCCACAGGTGGGTCGGGGTGGTTGGCATAGCTCGGCTGGGTGTAAGGACATGGTGGGCTAATGTACTCTAGGGCTGCAGCAAAAAACAATAAACTCTGACAATTCTAGTTATGCAAATAGTTACTTTCCTGGCTAATATTCATTCAAAATATACTTGGGTAACCGCATGCATGTATGTATGTGAGTATTTAACCATTCATTCTTCAAACGAGTTGCTAAGACACAGAATACCTGATGCATGTCACAAGTGCTTACATAACGGCAAACAGCTCAGCTATGAATAGTAATTTTCAGCAATGAAATGCAGCATGTCTTATTACATATTATCCAGTAAAGAAGTTTTTTTATACTTTTCATATACTGTTACAAACATGTAAAATGAGATAGCTCTTACTTTCTTAAATCAAGAAGCAAAGCTGGTTCAGGAAAGAAAGAAGACATCAAAGCATACAATGGCCACTTATTCAATGATGTATCATAAGTGAAAAAGGGTAGAGCTTGGGCGGTGAAGCATTTGTTTGTCTTTCCTTTTTTCTCCGGACACTAACTTTACCTTCAAGAGGCACACCTAACTGCATCAAAGTGTACCTTTGCCCCCTCAACAGTAGAACACAGTTTATTTGGGGTAAATGGGTTACGATTTGGAAACTGAGTACCGAGAGCTGGTATGGTGATCTGAAAGACAAATGTACTTTACCATAGATTAACAATGTAAATGCCTAACATCAACTTCTAAATGACACTTATACATGTATAAATCACAACCACGACATTCTTTTTTCGATTTACTTCAAATCAATTATTTTTATAAGATAATTTACTTCTTATTCTTTCTGGTACACATGGACATGATTAATTGTATAAATAAATAATAAAAAAAGTTACATTCCAGCAAAAGAACTTGATTCTTATCTCTTCAAACAAGTTTCTTATCAACATTTTGTTGAAACCTATAGTAGTACCTTGTACAAAAGGAGCTGTTGGGCACCACTTCCATCCCTTCCCATGGGAGAATGAAGCTGGTATACAGGACTTCCCCATCCATTCTTCTGGCAAAGGTCATCGAGCACCTATAGTGAACATCGTTACATGCATGACACTCTTGAAATGCAGCATGTCTTATTGCATATGATCCAGTAAAGAAGTTTTTTTTATACTTTTTCATATACTGTTACAAACATGTAACATGAGATAGCTCTTACTGTCTTAAATTAACTTTCAAGAAGTAAAGCGGGTTCAGGGGAGAAAAGAAGACATCTAAGCCTACAATGACCACTTATTTAATTGACACTTATACACGTAGAAATCACAACCACCAGCCGATGCAGTATTAGACATATTGCATATATATAAGATATATACATAGCAGGCGAGTTGAACACAACCCCGGCTGACAACAATGTAGCGTCACGCGCACAGCTCTGCCGGGCTGATGATTCTGTATGAAACGGGCGGGAGAAAACATAAAAGCCCGCTCGCACTCATCATCCAATCAGTGGGCTGATAATTCCTTTTGTCGTGCTTTCGCCCAGGCCAGGGTTAGAAGTATATATAGCATAACCGCGGGTTTGAGTTGGTCAGACTGAGCACAAATTATCGACAGCTTGTATCGACAGTTTATTATTATGGCTCTTTTTTTGGGAGATCTCGACGATGAGTGGGCCACAACCTCAGAGAGTGAGGAATCACCATGGGGATAATGACGACGAAGGAGTTTGGGTTTGGTCTCCCCCGTCCGACCCAACAATCGTCATACCCGAGTCACCAGAGTCACCAGGACAGCAACAACAACCTACTACCCAAAATGTCGAACCAACAACCGAACAACAACACCACCAGCTGGAAAATCCAGAACGACCCGAGCAACAGCCCCAGCTGGAATTGAACCCCAACCGGGGAAGACGAGCTGAGCCCTGCACCTGCGCCGGGTGCGGTCGAGTGAGGGAGGGAGTTATGGCGACATCCCCCAGCACCACCACCACCGAACCACCATCACCAAACACCCAGGGCGGGCGTGGGCGAGGTAGATTAGCCGAATTAATAACCCTCGCCCGGGAGGGGCGTTTAACCCAACCGAATATTAATCGGTTCTTCAGACCGAGGAGTTCCCGGGGGCGAGGCGTCGGGCGGGGGCTACCCCGGGGGCTTGACCTGGACGATATAACCGAAGGGGAGGACGAAGAACGACTACGTGGGAGTTCAAATCCAGACCACGGCGAGAGTGAGCGGTTGATGGAAGTAACACCACCTCCACCACCACCTGGCTGGCTATCCGCTCGTCGGGGTCGGCCCCGAGCTCACGTCCCACCCCAGCCTCGGGTTGGTGACACCCGCCGTGGGGTTGAAGAACCAACAGCGACAGCTCCACAGCCACAGATACCAGTCGAGCAAGCGGGGGAGGTGAGGCCTGTCAATTCCCAAAATTATATCAGCCTAGAGGATAGGCGAGCCTTAGTTCGCCACACTGAGGCTCGATTGCGAGCCGACCCTCCCCTGCAGTGGTTTTTAATCCCCGCGGCGGTGGGAGCAATACCACTGACGCCAGCTCCGGGGTCGATCCCACCACCACCACCACCAGCCGCACCACCCGCACCAGCACCAGCACCAGCGTCATCAACAACAGCCGACCCACCACCAACCAACCCACCATCACCTGAGAGCGGTGCAGGTGAGGCACTTGCTGCGTCCCCACAGGGGAGGAAGAGGAGCCACACATCCGACGGTTTTCCGACACGTGAGTGTCGGATTTGTTATGTAAGAGTGTCCGATGCGTGTCTCTTACCCTGTGGGCATGCAGCGATCTGCCTCGCATCGTCGTCTCGCACCCCAGCGGTGCCCATTTTGTAATTTGTATATATTACGTATTATTCGTCTCTTTTTTTAATTGTTTGTCAATCTTGTTTTAATCGTTTTTCATGTTGTGAACCTGTTGTATTTGTTGTTTTAAAAAAGAAAAAAGAAAAAAAAAAAAGAAACAGCTGGCTGTAAAAAAAAAATGGCTGTTTAAAAAAGAAAAAAATGGCTGTTTAAAAAAAAAAAAAAAAAGAAAAAAAAAAGAAAGAAAACAGCAGCACTGTCCAACAGCCCTTTTCAGGGCCACCCAACTCTTCCCCAAAGAGTACTTTCTCAATCTAAGCACTAAAAAAGAGAAAAGAAAAAAGAAGCCCCACACCAGACACAGTCTCCCCATTTTTTTTTCCCTTGTCTTGTGTATATACGTAATGTATTAGTGTTATTTAAAACTCTGCCTAATTTATACCCAGCCTGAAACAAACAAACCACTGTTTTCTCTATTTATCTATCTATATCTACATCCCCTTGTCTTGTGTATATACGTAATGTATTGGTGTTACTTAAAACTCTGCCTAATTTATACCCAGCCTGAAACAAACAAACCACTGTTTTCTCTATTTATCTATCTATATCTATATTCCATATACTGCTATACTGTTATACTGTACTCCAGTCTACTACACGCTATATCACGCTAGTATATACACATACATCCCGCGGCGTGGAAAAAACCCACCAAAATTTCTTGTGTGTGTATAATGTATTGCTGTTACTTATGTATTTCCAATGCAGGCTGGTTGGGAGGTAGGCAGGCAGGTCAGTCGGTGCAGCCGGTGCAGGGTAGGGTTGTCAGTATTAGACATATATACATATATTACATATATACATAGCAGGCGAGGTGAACACAACCCCGGCTGACAACAATGTAGCGTCACGCGCACAGCTCTGCCAGGCGAAGGATTCTGTATGAAACGCGCGGGAAAATGTAACCGAGAAGGATATATGAAAACACGCCCGCCAATGATACATCACTTTTAGTGCTCTCACTTAGGCCCGCGCCCTGCGTTTCCCTCCAACTTTACAAGCCGGGGTTGTCTTATAAAAGGTCGATCACCTCGGTGGTACGTCACTCTACAGCGCTATCTTTTCTAAGACTCAGGTTTTGATGTATAGACAGTGGATCCAAAACTGAAGTCAAGCAAACTCCGTATCAGTCTGATGTATACACTCGCCTTGTCTACACGGACAACAAACCAGGATTATTATACTCTACTGGTTTTGTTAGTTCTTTGTGGGTTCTTTCATATAATCAACCCGTCTATAAGGTCGAATATTCCGGCCTAGAGGTACGCGAATAAACGGCTCAGAAAATAAATAACATTCTTGATGAGAATCAAAAGGTATATAACCGACCCGTTAGTAGGTCACTCAGCCCGAGCAGGACACAATGACTCGGTCGCCGTACATGTTTGTTTACATATGACGACGTCATAACATACATCATAATACATTATAATGCATTGTCATCGGCCAAGGCGGGGAGAGAGGGAGAAAGGGGGAGGGCTGTGAGGGAGGTTCGTGGGTTAGTAGGTCACTCTTCCCGAGCGGGACACAATGACTCGGTCACCGTACATGTTTGTACATGTTTGTTTACATATGACGACGTCATAACATACAGCGTAATACATTCGACTCGTTGGGTTAGTAGGTCACTCAACCTGCTGTGTGGGGAGGCCGAAAATAAAATAAAATAATAAAAAAAAAGAACTTACCGAGCCGTGTTTCCCACGTTGATGGGTCCGCCAATCCCACAACCGGTAGAAAGACTTCCCACAGTCTTTACAATGCCACACACGTTCTTTTTTGTTACCATGTCGCTGTTGATGTCGGATCAAATTTTCTCGGCGAAAAAACACCCGCTCACAGGTCGAGCAGGTGAATCTTTTGTTTGTCTGGGGCTGGTGATGCGTCCGCTGGTGCCGGAGCCAGTTATCCCGCCGGGTAAAGTGCTGGGCACACACCCGGCAAAAATACTTCCCCGTCGTCTTCTTTTCCTTATCACCGTGCTGTGTTTGGTGATGCCGTCGCCAGCTATCGCGTCGGGTAAATCCTCGTTCGCACACCTCGCAGGTAAATAGCTTCTCCGTCTTCTTCCCCTCCAACGCCTTCTCCTCCAACGTCTTCTCCTTGTCTGTATCACCCTCGAAATCTTCTCGATCCATCGTCGCTTGTTTGCTCGCTCGTTCGCTCGCACGGTGTCTTCAGGTGAAGTGGTCTGCTACTGCTGCACCTGTCTTTTTGTACCCGAGACACGCGTAGTGATACATGACCGCACCACGCCCATCCTCATCCGCGCAAAATAAGCGAAAATAGTCCCCTTATATAAACCGATTGGTTCATTTTCCCCCCGTCGCCCCACGGATAGGCCCGTTTTGCGGGCCCCCCATTGGGCAGTTTTGGGGCAAATCCGGCTCACCCATTGGTCCGTTTTGGCGCCCGGGAGCTCTTTTCGAGCTGTCCCACTCAACTTTACAAGCCGACGTTTTGGCTCTTTTTTTCTCTCTTTTTTGCCCTATACTGTTATACGGTTATACTATACACTATATTACACTAGTCTATACACATACGCCCCGCGGCGTAGAAAAAACCCACCCAACTGCCCCAGCCAAGCGTGGAAGGGGGTGACGTCACACCTGCCCCCAGCCCTTCGGGCTGGCGGCTGGTGTGACGTCACCACCACATCACCACAAAAAAACACCTCCTCAAAACCACAAAAACCGCCTCCTCAAAACGACACCAAAGCCACATTCTCAACTACTGACCTCTGTGGACGGAGAAATACTTGGTCAGCACGCGGCGGAGCGGGTACTTCGCCGGGGCTTTGGCCAAAGCTTTCAAATGCCCCAGTTGCACACCGTTGGTGATTTTGACTTTACGTACGAACATCAATACCTCCTCCAAGCGGGTCTTGTAGTCGGGAGCTGCCTCACCGGACATCAGAGCAAACGAATCCTTAGCCGGGGTGAGACGGATGCGGACTGTGACGTTGTTGAGCAGGTGCCGGCGTTGCAGGAACATGTCACAATGCAGGCGACCCAGCATGTCAACCGACCGACTTTCAGCCGCGCAGCCCATCCCATCGTCAAACCCTGCGTTGGTGTCATCCGTCGTGTCAAACCTCCCTGGGGTGTCGGCGTACCACAAGGCAGCGGACAGCTGGCTCTTCTTGGTCTCTTTACCGTAAGACAACAACGTCCCCAAGTAAGCGCGGTACGGGTACATGTTGGTGGACGGGGTTATGAGTTTATCGTTCAGGGAGACGTCGACCTGCCGGAAACTGGGATTGTATCCACAGGTTAGTCGGAGCCACCTTCTTGTCAGCCGCCACATCCGTACCATCTCCGTTCAGGATTTTCGCCTTCACGTACAACATGGTGTTGGCCAAGTCCAAGTAAGTGTCTGCGTCAGCGTTAGTGATGAGAAATTCCACGGGACCCGCATCTCTCAGACTGGCGATGGGGCTGTAAGCATCCCAGCGGCCTTCTCGAACGCTGGTGTCGGTCGGGGGTAAGGTCCACAAATCAAACTCACTGCTGACGGACGAACAACACTCGGGGTGGGGAGAGCCATGGTGTGTGTGTTTTAGCTGAAAATATCCGGTGCGGCTCGAGTTTTGGTGTGTCTTCTTCTGGGCCTGACGGTACGTCTTTTAGGTCCCACGTGTTGGTGACGAGTGGGAGCAGTGCGTCGAACCTTCCGTTTTAGCAACCTCTTCCGGGCGTAGCGACTAGCTTTGACCAGCAGCTGTTTTCCGGCCGCCACAGCGCGTCGTTTCAAAGCCTGGCGCGGCGGCACGCCCCCGCTCATCACACCCCCACGACTTGCAGTCCGGTTCGTAACGCCGTTTTGCCCAGTGCTTTCACAGCCGGCGACGTTAACAAGGGTTGTGGTAGCAGTTTGCTGAGACCGCCCAGCAAACCGTGACCGCGCTGGACAGCCACACCCCGAAACACAGGTAACCCACGTACGCCGGCTTGTTTGGTGCAATAGTCGATGTAAGCCTGCTGTGATGCCATTATTGCAATGGTAAAGCTGCCGAAAGTGAAGTCCCAGCACCACTTTACCGCGTTCAAATGCGACGGATTGACCCGTGTCGTCCCTAATATCAATGTCCACCGTCGAGAAATGTTTGGGCCGCATGGGGATGTATTCAACGTATTGGAAAGCCTTGGAGACGTGCTCCCCGTACTTCCCTTCCGTGGTGACCGTCCGCAACAGCGGGGCCAACGTGTCTCCCACCACACGCGGTTTGATAATGTCCGTGTACACGTACAGCGTGGGTGTGCTGATCTTTAAATCCTCGGCACCGACATACACCAGATCCACCGGTCCCGTGATCCACTCGTACGGTAAATTCATTAGCTGCTGATCACGGATCTCTGTCTCGCTTAACAATTTGGTCAGCCCCAAGGCCAGGTCTTCGGGTGTAGGGTAGTAGCCGGCTGGTAATATTAGGTTATGCGTAGCGCGGTGCGAGTCCTTTGGGGAGTCTATGGTATTCCACACTTCACCTGCCCGCACGATACTGTATTTCGACCAGCCCACATTCCCAGTCACCTGTCAAATGGATGGGGCGGGGTAATTGGGTGGTGAAACGCTTCAAGGTATTGCTGGGTAGTCGAGTGAGCTGTTACTGGGTAGCGTCACGTAAAACATGATGTTAGTGAGGCGATCTCCCCCGGGAGGACTGATCGTTTTTCCATATGGCGCAGGTATTTAATTAATACGGACTCCACTTTAGCGGGCGTATGATAGATGAAGCAGGTCGGAGTTCGGGTTGCCGTCCTCGTCGTGTCTTCTTGGGTCGCTGTGGTGTGGTTGTGATGGTGGGGCGCGTGGATTTTTTCTCCTTGCTGGCTGGGGTTTTGTCACCCGTGGTTCCCGTGGTTTTAGTCAGGGGTGAGGGGGAGGAGGACGAGGGGCAGTTCCGGCAGGAAGAGAGCGTGATGTGGTCAGGGGACTCCCCGTCTTGGTTGGTGTGTTCATGTTTTCCCGCACCCAATCCCGGTAGCGATCCCGTCAAACGACGACTGGGAGTAGGTTTGGAAGTAGGTGGGATCGAACTCGGCTGCTGCGCGATTTGGTATTGATCTTGAAACGTCCGGTACCGTTGAAGGGTGTGGCGATACCGCTATATTTTCTCCTCGTCCAAGAGAGTCCTGTCGTGGAGGATCGAGGCCATCTCTTGATCGAGCGTGTTGAGGGCTTTCACCGTAGTTGGCACGGGGTATGGGGAGATGGGGGTAGGCTGGGGGTGAAGGTCGTGTGAACGTCTCTGAGCCGTGGTTCGACCAAGGCCATTTTCTTGGCGTGCTGCATTACCTGCCACCAGCTACCTGCCACAACACCGCCGACAATGGCTGGTGCAATGGCTTTGGCGAGGAGAGGGGCGAGCAGCAGTAGGAGGAATCCACCACATTGAATAATCCGTCCTTTCTTATGTAGGGGAACACTTTTCTTCACCAAGGTATGAAGACCCGTCTTGTGTCGCTGTAACTTCACCTTCTGAGCCGGCGAGAGTGGAACGTTTCCATTTAACACATTCTTAGCACATTCACACAAACACCGAAGTAATCCTGTATCGTTACCCAGCAGTACAGCATGACGAATGGTGGGGGTGGCTCGAGCTAGCAGGGCTAATAAGGGACCTTAACGTTGGAGACGGCGTGACATCACAGGTAGTCGTCGTGGAAACAACTGATGCGACAGATTGTGTGTTCAAAGTTTTGTTATGACTTAGGGTGGGGAGATATCCAGCCAGGCCAGCCATAGTGCGACACACTGACACACTGACCTAGTCACCGTTCATAATAATAATACATTGTTACCAGTCCGTCAGCTGGCGCGTCAGCCATCCCGCTAGCTAGCCAGTCAGCCAGCCAAAACAAACTGGTGTGACAGATTGTATGTTCAATGTTTTATTATGACTTGGGGAGATAGGCATGTTGAATCTCCCCGGGGAAAATGTGGGTGCGAAGTCGCAGGTGATCAGGTGTGGCTTGCTTGAAATCCACCAGCAAATACCCGTGAGGTTCGGCAGTGGCATCTTCAAAGGCCTCGCGCACGTACTGTGTACGCGCTGTAGCAATTTGTTTAGCGATCGTGGTAATTTGAGATACGTCACGCGGGTTTTTGAACAACACCAAGTAGTGTGCGTTCAGGCTGATGGTCCGATGGTCTTTGGTTTTGTTAAACAAATTCTGTACGATGTACACCACGCTAAAATTGCGGTGGTGACTGCCTTTGGTGAAGAGTTTTGTCACGCGATCGTCTGCTTCAGCTCGCCCGGGTCGAAAGCGGATGGGATGGGAACACCTTCTTCAAACTGAACGTGACGTAACGTTGTGTACAACGGCTGCCCCTCCCCGTAACACCAGACGATGCGTTGTGGGGGTGGGTGAATGAGAGCTTGAGCGTGCTCCACTAACCGTTTCACAAACACGGACATTCTAGACCCCGTCGGTTCGCTGACAATGCAGGTAAAGAGATGCTCCCATCCCGTATCCATGGGTAGAACTAGGTCAGTCAGCGATTCGGGTCGCCGTACGGGTGGGGATGGGGGATAGTGGGGGAGGTTACGGCAGGTGTCGGTGTAGGGGGGGGGGCGTGTTGTGTTAGGGGTTGTATAGACAGGTGTGGAAACGGTGATCGGTATTGACGTGGTGGTGTGAGTAGGGAGTGAGGGGTTTGAGGAGGGTGGGTGACGCCGGCGAAGTCTGGGGAATCCCGTTAAAAACCCCAACCGGGCCGTGCTGGGTGGGTTTGTAGTGTCCTGCTCGGGAGTCTACGCTGTGGTGGCTGTGGTGGTTTTGGTGGCTGTGGTTGGTCGCGGAGTGGGAGTTCGATCCCAGCTCGGGGTAGTCGTGATAGTAGTGCTAGTGGTGGTGGTGTTCTTGGTGTTGTCAAACCGACGTGCGATTGACGCTGGCTGGGGCTGGGGTGGTAGTAAAGGCGTCCCGATCCAACGGAGACGCGTCTTGTTCAATTGCCCTCGTAGATATTGAAGGGTTGACTGGTCTTGGAGAAGCTGTAGGCTGAGTTCCGCGGCCAATCCACCCACTAAAGCACCGATGTACAAGAGAACACCCAGTACGGCTGCTACGGTCCCTTTATTCTCGCGCAAACCTTGTATACACCGATCCATCCCTTAAGGTAGGTAAGTAGGAAATGCTAGTGACCCCGTTATCCTCGGTGTTAAATACGTTTCACCCAAGAATTAAAGCTGGGTGGGTAACCGACCCAGTTCACCCAATATTACAGTTTTCCTCGGCGACGGTCCCTTTTAAAGATCTTCTCCACCTGATAAACCTTATCGACCGTGGCTGTCACCGGTTGGAGTTCGGTCTCGTAAAACGTCCCTAGCAATCGTTCCCCGTTCAAATCTCCAGTGTCGAGATCACAGGCCCGATAACGGTGTACCGAGTGTTTGGTTGTGGGTGGACGGTACAAGGCTTGCCGGACTTCTTTCTTGTCTTGGGCGGGAAGGGGGGGTGGGGGATGTCGATAGGGGCTCGACGTATACTCCGGTTGTAGGCCTTGATTGTAACCGTGGACCAGCGCCGGTAAGGCGTCCAGGTACCGCCGAGTGTTGTGAGTGGTAAAATATTTGTACATGCGACCTTTTAAAGTGCGGTTAAACCGTTCTACCACGGAGGCTTTGGTTTCGTTAAACGTGTGAAAGAAAAACACCCTATTGTCCTTTAAAACGCTTGAAACGGTCTGTTCAGAAACTCTTTCCCCTCGTCCGTTTGCAGATACAACGGTCGGCGACCCGTCTTGGAAATCTGTTAAAACGAGTACCGGTTTTAGCCCGGAGTGGCATCACCCAGGCGTACTTGGAGGGGACATCGATGCAGGTAAGTGGGTAACGGTTGTTGTCATTCTCTTTGGCGAACGCTGTCATGTCGACCAGGTCTGCCTGCCACTGACTGTCTACACCCCCAACCACCACTCGGTTACGAGGGTAATGCCGTCGTGCAGGCCGGTGGAGTGTGTGTACGTGTCCTGCTGAGCCAGCAAAGTCGACACGCGGGCCCGACTCACTTTGAGTCCCTGTTGCCGAGCTGCCTTGAGCAAAGGATAAACCCCGCTGTAAGGCGCTGGACTGTCTGGGTTATAATACAAGGCATGGAGAGCGGTATCGATCGGGTCTGAGTCACTGCCCGCCTTGAGTGATTTTTTTTTCGCCGTCGGTTGATGCGAGTGATGCGAGGCATAGTCCGACACGTCGTCCTTGCTGCTTGGTGTCTGTGTGTACTGAGTGAACCTTGCTCAGACCGCCTACATATAGTATCGTACAGTATCCTGTCAATTCTAGCGCCGTCACCGGCCGACCAGCCAGCCAGCCAGCCGGCTGCGGTGCGGGTGAGACACGACCAACACAAAGAAACACCAAGACCGGGGTTGAATCCATATTAAAAAAAAAAACAGTATTATCATTATTATCATTATTATTATTACTATTTACAGCAATGTACAGGTATTTAACACGGAGCGTCGATATACCTCTGTGTGGTTGGGAGGGAGTCGCACTTCGTACATTAACGTGGGGCGAACAATCTCTACATAATACTCCCGAATGGGTCGGGGATCCTTGACATGCCAGCAGACGTCTTCAGTGTACGCTGGCAGCGCCTGCAGTCATCCCTCATTGACCCTACCACCCGCAAACATACTACGAAGTACACCCGTGTAGCTTTGTAGGTCGGTGACAACAGCTACCCAGTCTTTCCATTTAAGTGTTGTACGCAGCTTCGTCAGGCTAGAAAAGACAAAAAGAAGGCACCGTCGTCATTGTAGCGCCGTCACCGACCGAACCCTATCAACATCAATCAAAAAAAAAAAAAACACAACCCACTCCACTCACCTGAAGTACAGAAACAGAAAAAAGCAAAGACCGGGGTCAAATTTCAACCTGAAAACTTTTATTTCGAACTCGAACTCGAACAATAAACGAATGAACGAACGATGTATGTGTCAATTATTTTTCACGGTAAGGCATGCCGCGTAATGACGGTTGAATCACCAGTATAAAAGTCCTGGCACTGGTCCATGTTTATAACTCGCACCACCCTAGTCGTCACCCCCTCCCTGTAAAAAACAAACAAAAGTCTGGCGTGACAGAGGTGACAGGGGTGATAGTGGTGGATGCAGTGAAATGAATACCAGACAAAACAATATGAATAGGACACTGTGCTGTATAACATCACACACTATACAACACTGCGCTATGTACTGCACTACACTGCGTAACACCGCGCTCTGTGGTATCTCAACATATTTTTGAGTACGGCAATAAAATAAATAGATAAACAAATCAAAGAAATTCACATGCCGTAATATTGGCCCGTTGGCATCGTATTTCCAATAATCTGTAACCTTCTTATCATGGGAGTAATATATAGTGTAGAATGGAATAAAATAATAATTATTTGACATCATAAATGGCGCTGTATGGCTCATCTAAGCCCACAAGTATAAACGGAATGTGGTCGGTTCGTGTTGCAACACTTTTTCATGTGCAAAACCCATTGAGGACAATGAAACAGGTAATCATGTTTAAAAAATGTAAACAAATTAGAGTTTGACAGTAGTAAGGGATGATAGCTCTCGGGTATTTCGCCGAACTCTGGGACATGAATGTCGGGCCTACAGTTCGGCAATAGTTCGTCGTCGCTTCTTCGTACTATGAATGGTCCATTTTTCGATACTTGAGATTAACGGTGAGCTGCTTGTGCAGGGACACAGCGAGTGTACATAAACCGTGTGCCTTCAAGTTATCAGCTTATTTTTTCACCTATATGTTGCCTTACACGTTTCTGTGGCCATATAGTCTGGATTTGGTGTCTTTTTATGTAGAATGGAATAAAATAATAATTATTGGGCATCATAGATGGCGCTGTGTGGCTCATCTAAGCCCACAAGTGTAAACGGCGTGTTGCGACACTTTCAATGTCGGAAAGTGTGAAAAATGGGTTTGTAGATTTTATAGGCTGTGTTAAACTTGGTCTGTTTTGTTCATTTTACTTGGGGACATCACCATTGAGGTCAATGAAACAGGTAATCATTTTAAAAAAAAACAGTAAACAAATTAGAGTTTTGGCAGTGGTAAGGGACGATAGCGCTCGGGTATTCCGCCGAACTCTGGGGCATGCTTGCGAGCTTGTCGGGCCTACAGTTCGGGAATTCGTTTGTAGCTTCTTCGTACTATGAATGGTCCATTTTTCGATACTTGAGATTCACGGGTGAACTGCTTTCGCAGTGGCACAGCGAGTGCTACATAACCGTATGCCTCCAAGTTATCAGCTTATGTTTTTTCCCCATATGTTGCCTAACACGTTTCTGTGGTCATATTCTCTGGATTTGGTGCCCTTCTATGTAAATTTGAATGGAACAATAATTATTGGACATCATAGATGGCGCTGTAGGGCTCTTCTTCAAAATAAATAAAGTTCCCCGGCAAAAAAAAAAAAAAAGACCGACAGCTGTGAGTACGGTGAGCTTACCTTGCCGTGTTCCCGGCGTTGATGGACACGCCAGTCCCACAATCGGTACAAAGACTTCTGACAGTCTTCACAATGCCACACACGCTGTTTGTTTGCGGTGTTTGCCCTGGCGAGAAAACACCCGACCACAGGTCGGGCAGGCGAGCCGGCTCTCTCTCTCATCAGGCTGTCGTTCGTCAGGTCTCAGGGTACGGTGGGGTGAGGGCGGGGGTGCGTTCGCTGGTGCCGCAGCCAGTTATCCCGCCGGGTAAAGTCCCTGGCACACAGCTGGCAGGTGAACGGCCTCGTCCGCCTCTTTTTTCCTTTATTCTCATCTCCCTCCCCAGCCTTGGATATCGTCCCCTGACGTGCACCATTTTGCTGTGTTTGCTGGTGTCGCCGCCAGCTATCCCGCCGGGTAAACCCTCGCCTACACGTCGCACAGGTCAACGTCGTCGTCTTCTTTTTCTTCTGCGTCTCTCCATCTCCGCCTGCTTTTTTTGTTCCCGCATCGCTCTCCATGGTTGTCCTCTCAAGGTGATATCCAGGCGATGTGGTCTGCTACTGCTGCTGCGACCGTCTTTTTATCCTAGGCACGCGATAACACCCGTGACCTAACCACTCACATCACCATCCGCTCACGCTAATTAATCCGTTCCACACTTCAATACTTACACAACCCGTTACCTAACCACTTACATAATCCCGTTCTCGCTCGCTGATTGGTCCACTCACACTTACATAAATGCATGACGTGACGGAAAAAACCCGTCACATAAACCCGTTACCTAACCCCTTACATAACCCTATACTATACTATACTATAGTATAGTTTAGTCGAGTAGAGTAGCTCACTCTCTCACTCCCACTTCCCCAATCCCGCCTCCCCAATGCGACACGAAACGCACATATATAACTACTATCGCATCAAATGAAACAAGTAATATATCTTACTGGTCAATCGGTCAGCCTTTTGGATCTTGAAGAGATTCTAGTATCATGTTACAGACTTTGGGTAAGAATAACTTTTTATTTACAGGACGTAGCTAAATGGGACAAGAGAATAATCGGTTACAGGAATAAAGTTGTCACGGAAAACAAAATGGTAATTGTGTCTGGTGCTCTTTTAATGCGAGCGCAAGGATTCTTCAATGTAAATCTTAAAATACATTTTCACGTTCATTATACTAAATTCTGTAATACATATTATTTCTTACATTCGGATTCTTGTGCTCCGATTTGGAGACTTTACCATTAAACGTAAACTGAGATAACGTTAAAAAGACTCTATATACATGCAGGTAGCAAGTAAAAGCTTCATTTAAATGCTTTTGAGAAATAAAATTTTTGCATGTACTCTAGAAGCTTTCTGTTCAGAGGTAAGTGGCCAGGAGGCGATGTTGAAAAAATTAAAAGTGCTATGTCTGCTCCCACCTCCTGTGTGATATACGCCTCGCTAGACATCTCCGTCCCCCTCTCCCCATCTCTCTTATCCCACGACAGAGGCGCCTCTGGATCCGTCACTGATATGGGATATACTGAAAATGTGTCAACTAACACTGAAACAGGATTTGAAAGATGCCCTTTTTCTTAACTGAATCCCATTTATAACACACTTTGTGGATGCGGTTAAAGAGAGCTACACATGATTTGTCAACAATGACTGGATGCCGAAACACCGATTTTCTCAGCACTGCTTTTCTCACAGCACTCCTTTTCAAATCAAGAATATGGTGGCGAAATTGATCAAGGTCCTTTTAGATCAAGGTTTCAGATTTGAGATTCAGAAAGTAAAAGGAAAACTTCAGTAAATGTAAGCATAGTATACGCATTTGCAAGTTTATTGAGAATGGCATATATAGGCCTTCATGTACATATATGTACGTGGTAGTCCCTATCAATGGCAGACTAGAACACCTATAGTAGGGCCTACGTCTATATCAAAGTGTAAATTCAAAACATTCTTTAACTGTCAAGAAATATTATGTTTCAGGTCGGGTATTTATTACCTTATTTCACGCATGTAAACAATTATTGACAACATAGATTCATAAGTTAACATAAAAACATAAGCTGTAGATCATGTAGCCTATGTAATATTATGTTTTATATTATTCATTACACTAATACCTCATGCAAATTATTTACGATCGTCTAAGGACGAATTCCACTAAGTGATTTCATCCGAAAGTTTTTCAGTAGCCTTAAACATCATTGTGCGAATACAAATAGTGAAGATAATCCCAGTATATCATAAAAACCACTTCGAGGAGCGAATCTCTAGTCACAGCATGCCTGACTTATGGGGACAGCTGTAGCCAGGATGTCCATTAGCCACATTGGCCTGTACATAACCTAGGATTGATGGAGTGCTTGTGTACTAAGCATATACAATGTATGATAATAAAATGAAACATTGTGTTCCTTAATATATATTTGGAAGCTTATGGTTACCCGGTTAAAGCAACAGGCCTACGTGTACAATGGTTTTATCATAACAGGGACGCCAAGTGTTTATACTTCAAGATGCATACCAAAAATATATAACAAAATAGTACTACACTAAAAACCTCCGCATATATACTTTTTCATAAAGCAAAAGTACTCATCAGAAAGTTTTCTACGAGTGTGGGAGTGTCGATCATCCCAACCTAACCGAGACTAAAGCACTGAATCATCTGGGCTAAAGTGGGAATACATGTCTGCTGTTGCATTAAGTGTCCCCCCTTTTTCTTTCTTTAAGGTCTGTCCTTAGATCTTAATTAATTTAAAGGTGTTCGAGTCCATCAACTCTGGTGTTTTTATTTTGTCCCACAAAGGTAACTCAGAACTAATAACAATGGATATCAACCAGCTAGTTAAAAGCTATGATATGATATTTCATATACGTTGACCTACCTTGTTTAGCTAGCGCACATGACTTTGTCGTCTGCATTGAGTGCAAACATACTTTGGAGATTCCTTTATCAGTTTCACATTTTGTTGATACAGAATCGACGTTGAGTGGTTGAGAGTGGAGATATGATTCCATGGGTTAAACCCAACAAACTTGGTGACGCTAAAATAAATGTACCATAACGATGGCCTACCAATACCTAAAATTCAGATCAGGCTAGACATAACCTGGACTAGCCTATCTTTCACAGCAGCCAATCAGACTCGATTCTGTATTCCCTTACCGTGTCGTCCGACTCATGGTCAGTGATCTTCCCCATGATTTCTCGAGGACTTTTTATGCTGACAATCATGCCCGTAAACTATTCGAAAGCAATCATGTGCTACTCAGTTTTAACTGAATGGATAATGTCAGAATTCCAGCCAAATTTGTCTAAGCTTAAGAGGCAGTCCTGAAGGTGAACTCTTTAGTGTGGCGAATATTTTATCCCCTGGTGTTTTGGCCTCGTTACGAATGACAGACGTCACATTGCATGCGCTGGAATAAACAAAGCAACAAGAAAACTTAATTTTGCATTCTTTTCGATTTTATATTTATGGTAAAAACACAATCTCCAACTATTGACCCTATGTATCGTATCAAATTTATCAAACTCACTGGAGGCTCGAAGCAAAGGTTTTTTTTCCATTCTGGTTTAATAAATTTTATGCTTATAACTATACAGGATCGATCACCCTTAGGTCCTATTTCACGCAAATTCGGCAAAACAAAAAACTGATACCGGCAAGACCTGGGACTAATATATATCATTCACAAGACATTACTCGTGCTAGGCCTAAGCCGAAAAAGTGGCTACGTAGGCCTATCACACATTCTGCTCAAACAAAGGCCTTCGATGGTAGATCTATTTGCCGATTCCACAAAGCCATTTCCGATTTGAAATGGGCCTACGGTTTTATACCTTACTTTTGGGGGCCTAGAAATAAAAATTTTCAGTTTCAACTGCCAACTGGTACCAAAAACTAAGCATCGTTACTAGGATTTAGCCAGAAATAGATTTAATTGTGGTATCTGCCTCAGATAAAATTCACTGAATTTATTGTACCGGTACTCGCATCGTGCCATAAACAACAGACGTGGGACTGAGTACAAAATAAACAGCAAATTAGCTAATCATATACCCTGATACTTAAGTCATTGGGCTTTGTGGAATCTGCCCGAGCTATAGACTTACTTAATTTATTGTACATGGACCAAACAGGCGGGGAAAAGGAGTACAAATGAAAACGATTTACCGAATCATATACCGCTATACTTATAATCCAATTAAGCATATACGCTAAAAATGTAATGTACACAGTTACGTTAAACTTATTATATCGAATCATATACCGCTATATTTATAATCCTATTAAGCATATGAGCTAAAAATGCAATGCACACATAGTTACGTTAAACTTGTAAGACGAAGTTAGTGCCATATACATTTTATTTTTACTATCATCCAATCATAGGCCTATAGCATATTATGTACCGGTACGACAATTTTTGGCCTATGCTAATACCATGGCAATGGGAAATTACGTTTTACTTTAAATCAAGCAAATGTTCAGCTTGACAATTCTACGCAATACAGGTCTATGACCCAGCGCCCCACTCCATCATCCCCCCTTTTAGTGCAGCCAGGCTCTATGAAAGGTTTTGTGGCCCCTTGATTGGAGTTTCAAAACATTAACCGACATCTAGTGCGCATGTTTTGTTGTACGATAATTTTAGGTCAAGGTGACAACTGAAACAGATCTCTGAGCACGGAATATCAATCCAAAGTAGGCGTACATCATGTTATCTGCAGAGGAGAAAGTTATTCTCCAAATTCATGACGTCACGGGAACTTCGCACGCGCGCGGAGATACCGTGGCCTTGTTTTTGGGCAGCAGTACTGACAAGGAACATTTTACATAATGGTATAACTTCTGACACCAGACGCCGGTTAACATTTTTAAGATTACCTTTCCCGAGAAAACTTGATTCAGTTTGCGCAGCAGGAAGTTATGTTCGCAAGGGAGGGTAAGATTTAACAGGAAATTTTCATTTGTGTCAAGTTTACCAGTTGCTAAGTGACGATCGTTATGTTCAAAAACATTTTGTGGGAACTACTGTACTCTGAAGTAGGCCTGCAAAAACGGAAATGGCTAGATGTTCCTTGGCAGGCGAAAAATTCTTGTCTAGTTTGGGAAATCATTTTGTACTCATTGAAAGATGCTAAATTTGTTCAGGCCTATTCTATACAGGATTATCACAGTGTCTGCCGAAATATATCGTTACATGTTTATAGCTTTTTACAGTCTCATTTACAATGACTGAATCAATTTTGGAATGTTAATTGTGTCACTTTTTCCTTTATATTGCCTAGTCCTTTCTGTGTAACAATTTTAATACAATATATAGCATTGGCAAATGCAAAGTAATTATCATACCTACAGTTACTTGAATAGTTGCATTACTTCTTTCAGAGAAACTTGTTATAGATGAGTTCGTCCAGACATTATCCAAAGCTCAAGAGCAGGAGTGTTCCCACTAAAGTGCGTCGACGACAGTCTGATGCTAAGTGGAGAGCAAGTGTCCAAAGCTGCTATGAATCTCTCAAGCTGATTATTCCAGAATCACGCAGGTCTAATAAGAGAAAGCTGTCAAAGGTAAAACTTCTGTCCTCACCCTGTCTTGTAACACTTCAGACCGACTCTATAAAGTTCTGTTGCAAATGAAGTGAGAAGTAAAGTACAGTCAGGTTAATTTGATGTTAACTAATTGAATTGTTACATGTATGTTTTACATAAATGTCAGTGAATATGTCCACTATGGTCTTGTTCTCTTAACTACTAATGGTACCAAGTTGGAACTGTTTTGCTTTTGGCTTTTTGTCATATTGAAGCACTAATGGTGTCTTATTAGGATGCAGAGGGAATGGTAGCTAGAAATTTTATTTTTTTATTTGATTGGTGTTTTAGTCCGCGTTCAAGAATATTTCGCTTATACGACAGCGACCAGCATGATTGTGGGAGGAAACTGGGAGCTAAAAATTTAGTAGCAGAATAAAAAACTTGCCCTGACATTACAAACCCCACAGATGGAGCATTCGGAAAAACATCTCACCATTCTGCTCAAGGTAATGGACTCTTGTGCCCCTTTGTGTACTTTTCAGAAAGGCTTAGGTGGTTAAGCAGTACCCAGGTGATCACTGGGAAAGCAATCTTAGACTTAAGTGAAAAGTTTAATTATTAACTTTGGTATATTGCTTTCCACAGGCATGAGATTTGTCCTCTTTTTGGAGGAATTCCTCTTTTTTTATTCCAAAAATACATCAGAAAAATGCTCAGAATTTTTGAAATTTTGACTAAGCATAAGAACTCGTAGTGATCTCAGATCAGTTCCCCAAATGTGTTTTATGTTTAGTTAAATGCAGAGCATGTCATTCTCTGTTAATTTAAGTATCAAAGTATGCTGAGGGTACAATTTTTTAACCTTCAGTGATGTGATGCCAAAATTAAACTGAATGGTATATGCTGTATATGTTTTATTATCAATATGGCTTGGCAAGATTAGGTGCACAAAAAGAAACAAAATCTAGTCTTGAAGACACTTACTATACAGTCAGGGGCTAATCTAGAGGCTGGGACTGCAATTCTCAGTTAATCGAGAATAACATTTTTGGTTCGGGTATAAAGTTGGTGACGATTTCTGAAAGGAGTTTTACAGAATTATCAATTACCATTGCTGTAACTTAACTTGTTGAGATAGTCGTCCCAAAAGGATAGTGATTTTCTAAAATTGATTGACCTGATAAACAGCTAACTTACCAGAAAATGGAAAAAGGTTGATCATTTATATGGCGCTGTATTCCCCACCTTGCCAAACAGGTATGAACATGTATGCGGAAATACGTCAGGCACTGCAGTGGTTGTTGGGGTGTCATTGCATATGCAATTCAGTAACTGAGTGCACCAATACCTGCCATCGAATTTTGCCTTTATGACAGTATTGAGTTAGTATGCATAGTATATCTGGATATTTCATCACAATCACATTGAAATTTCAAAGTATTATGAGAACTTAATATACATAATAAATATAACAATTACAATAAATACAAAAGACATTATGCTTTTAAATGCATTATTGGATGTTAGCCAACATAAATTTCATTTCATTTCATCAGATATCCTCCTTGCTTAATCATGATTGGTAAACACATTTTTAAGAGGTTGACAACACCTGTGACAAAGATTTTTCCCTCCTACATATGGAATTGTCCAGAAGATCAGCAGGAAAATAATGTGTTTGTATCTATGGTTGATTGATCGATAAACTTTATTTACAGAGAATTGATAAACAATCAACAAACAGCTGATCTACCCTGAGTCCCTCTCGCCCACACATCAACACACATCTCAAACTTATCTATAAATTAAAATAAACATTAAAAAAAGAGGAAGAAAAAAAAAAGCAGTTGTGCATGTAAATGCAGAGTAGTAGTTGGGATAAATATATAAAACAGTAGAAAAAAAAAAATCATACATATGTTAATAGGTCGTACATGCATTTGGGACGAAACATATAAAACAGTAGTCAGACATATACATGTATGTGAGTACCTCCCCCCCCCCCCCCCTGAAAAAAAAATTAAACAAGTTAATAGTTCTGACTGTTTGTCTATTTTCCTTATAAATGTCGGTACATTTGAAGCAGTTTGAATGTTAAAAAGCAGAGAGTTCCATAAAGTTGGGCCAGAAAATGAAAGGTTTGATTGATACAATTCAGAATTTGGGAAAGGTAGTCTTAAATGTTGTTTACTGGCAGAGAAAAGTTGTCTTTCAGGAGGCTCTTTCAATTTAAAAATCTTGGTAGAAATCACTGAGAGATTTGTGGAGTGATGGCTTTTTCGACTTAGAGGGGTCCATTTGAGGAGTTCAAATAGTTCAGCTGTGGACATACTCATGCTGTGGTCAACAATAAGCTGGGCGCAACCTGGGCACAAAGAACGTTATACAGGCAAAACTAACTGATGTAAATATCACACAAAACTTCATAAATCAATTTATCGTAACTTTTCTTGTAAATGATGTCGCATTATGGCACTGTGACCTGGACAGTGTTTTTTACGAAAAAAGTTACGAGGAATATGACTTACAAAGTTTTGCGAAAGTGGTCCCTAGACTGCTACAAACACAATAACGAATTACAATACATACCAGTTCCTTTGTCTGGTAGCATGTGCTGTTAACATGGCAGTCTGTACTCAATGCCTGTGAGATCACAGTCTTCAATGGACAGAAGAATAAACAAAATGACAATTGAGGTGAGTTGTTAAAAGAATTTTTCCTTGCTCATGAGGGCAACCATCAGGAACATTTTGCTTGCCCACATGTCTTTTCACTTTGCCCAGGGGAAGCTGGCAATTGTTAGGTTACGAAAATTTATGTATATGTAAATTGATGACTGCTAGTGTAGTGTAAAAATGATCTATACAAAAACCTGATCATGAACGTGTAATAAGGGGCAGATTCCACAAAGCCATTAAGTCAAAATTTTATTTACAGTCTTAAAACCTGTTTTTAGGCTTTAGGAATTGAAATTGGAATGTCCACCTCATCAATGTTCCCTTCATACAAATGTTTCCAAATTTCAACTTTCGGTACATAAAATACCACCAAGTTTTTTTTGATTTTGAAATCAGAAATGTCTTTGTGGAATCGGCCCCAGGGGTTAATAGTATTTATCTTGCTAAGTACACTAACCAAAAATTGAATAAATGTTTTTTGTTTGTTTTCATATCGAGCAATTTAGTCATTTACCAGCCTTTATGTTATCCATATTCAGTATCTTCCCTGTGTATTTTAAATAATATAATAGGCTACCCCTCAAATCCCTGTTCAGTAAACTACAAAAACTATATCTAGTCATTGATTGTGAATAACTGAAGGTTTATTAAAATTTTTGTACACCATTACCCAACATTTACAAACATTACTTCATTTAGGTGATTTGACCCTTTAAATTATTTCTTTTTAGAGACAACTTAAAGATATAGATTAAATTTCAAGCAACACTATTTCATCTAGACCTATTTGCCATCATGAGTTATCACCCTTTGTAACGCTGGCGAGCGATTCCCGTGATCACTCTGATCTTCACTATTGTAATCATTTTTGAGTGATCATTGTGTGCTCCATAAAATTTCAAAAACTGCTTGATAGTCCCATTTGTGAGAACTTTACGTTATGTATACGTCTTTTATAATCACCGGTTTAAAAAAAGTTGCTTGCTCTTTTGGGATCAAAAACGCCTCAAGTGATTTCCTCAAGTGATTTCGATGGATTTAAAATCAGCCCAGATTAGCCCCTGATTGTACATAATATACCGAGGAATCATCTCTCGTTAACATAAGCATGGTTGCGTGTTTCCTCCATTGAGATTGTTTGTCAGAAGTGTAATATTACTCTGGTGTAATGGAAGTTGTAAGGACAAGTGTTCTCTGTGTGCATTTGCTACTCTTTTCATTTGGTGATTTTAATTACATGGTCCATCTTTGGAGGATGGACTATTGTCAAATCATTTTGGAATATATATGTGGGATGTCTTTATTTTCACTGGCTGCGTTGGCACCTTCTGCCTTTATATAGTGATGAAATCAAGGTGTATAACCAGTATCTGCCATGAGATTTGGTGTTCACATATATAATAACTCACAGCCAAAGAAGAACAGTTTTTTGCAAAATATTTGTGTATAGAAATGTACCATGTCGTCATTCTCTCATGTTTGTGTCTTTTGCAGGCTGTAATTCTGCAAGAAGCTGAATGCCATATTCTTTACTTAGAAGATGTTTTGACCACTTTATTGGAAGAGAAAGGTTAGGTTAAGAAGTATGTGTTGTACAAATATTTGCAATGCAGAGACGAAAACAACAGTATTATGTGTTTGTCCACGTTAATACAGACTTTTACGGCTTATCCTAAGGCTGTCTGTGACTTTCACTGATACTGTCATACACAGTTGACATTGTTCACTCCTGATGTTGGAAGCCATCATCTTCTTGCATTGTATATTGAAACTCTTGTGTGTATATATTGTGTGATATATGTCATTCTGTTAAACAGTACAACTCCCCATACCCTTTAGGCTTAGAAGGTTTACTAGAGGTATACTTGAGGTTTATCTGAGGTGTACCATTGGGGTGTAGCATATCTGAACTGAGGTGTGTCTAAGGTATACTTGAGGTGTATGTGAGGTGTAGTGAAGATGTATCTGAGGTACTGCCAATTATGCAAATTAGTACAACAAGTACACCTGTAGTACACCTCAGTGAAGGTGTACCGTGTAAATATTAGGTATAAAATATGATGCCTGAGGTGTATCTGAGGTACAGATGAGGTATAGCTGAGGTAGATACTTATAGGCAAGGGGGATATACACTGTTTTCACTTTTATTCTGATTATAGTATCTATGAATCTCACCTGACTTAGAACAACAACAGTGATATACACTTACATCAGGCTTTCTAGCTGCTTGATCAAAATTTAGTGCTATTCCTTTTCTATACCCTTTAGAACTGTTCATGTGCCCAAACATGTTACAAATTATTTCTCAGGAACCATCAATCAGTGCATGGTTGGGTTGTTTTCCCCTCTGTGCTCTGTGATTGGTCAATACTTGCACACTGAAGGGCAAGTCAGTATATGGTGCAACAAAGGCTTATATTTATTTCGTAAACATTTTTTATTTTGCATAAAAATATTTTTAATTAATTGCACTCAACATTTTGCCTGAAGTAAAATGTCTAAATCTGATCTCTTGTTTTAAGACTTGCAAAGAGAGGCTGAGGTGTACCTGAAAGTTATGTACCTCAGGTACACCTCAGCAACTTTGAGAGTTTTGGAGTATAATTTAGTAGTGATTGACCTTTGAAATTTTTTAAAAGTTAAAAAAAATTAAATGATGCACCTCAGGTACACCTTAGAAAGTTTGAGAGTTTTGGAGAGATTTTTGGATTATAATTCAGTAATCATTGACCACTAAATTATAATCCAAAACTCTCTAAGTTTCTAAGTTGTACCTGGGGTACATCATTTTTTTTTTAACTATTACAGTGTAGCTGGGGTATATCTTCTGAGTGTTGATTTTTTTCAAAGTTCCTGAGGTACATCTGAGGTATAGGCATATGGCTTGAGTGTACTTGAGGCACAGTACACCTCAGAAAACATAGATGGGGTGTACACCTCATCTATACCTCACACTGAGGTTTACACTTCTTGCCTGTAAGGGACATACATGTATGTAAAAATGTACTGTTACTAAGCTTATATAAATTCCTATATAAATGTAAGTTTTGAAATTCAATTTCAATATTGGGCACCATTCATTTTCAGAAAAACAAATAGATCATGGTCTAATCCTTCCCTCAAAGATGTCTCCAAGTACATTTCAGGAAATTAAAGATGAATTTGTGATGAAAAGTCAACCACCACTCCAACATATGTAAGTTCAGTAATTTGTCATTCACTTTTTCATGTGCAGTAGTCAGAATCATTACATTAAATTTGATCTGTTGCTAGTTGAGATAAATGGAGGTACATGTAGGTGGAACACATATGGCATTACATCTTGATTTTTACTTCAGATGCTAATGTTATTACAGTTCCTGTGCACCAGATATATATTTTTTTATGTTTGATTATCTTGCATGAATTGTAGACCAAAGTCCAAGAAAGTGAAGGCAGAAAAGAGGCAGAGTGAGTGCTGCTCACCGTACAAGTGTAAATCTAGAGTGCCACCATCACCACCACCACTACTACCACCACCATCTGAACCAGAGAAGATCATCTGTACACTTTTCCAAGGGGATCAATATTACTACCTTAGTGGCAAAACTCTCTGTCTTCAGAGAGCCACACCATCAAAATCTGAAAGAACCCACCACCTTTATGATACCAAACAAATCGTTGGAATGACTGTGAATGAGTCCAGTGCAATTGTAACTCCAGGAGCAATAACAGGACCTTATTTCAGTAGCCAGGATACAGCTTCCATCTCCAAGATGCCCTGTTCTCCCAGTATCCATTCATCATCTTCCTCATTGTCAGCCACGGACAATTCAGATATGTCGTTTTTAGAGAGAGTAACTCAACATTTTGCTAGATTAGATGACAAAAAAGCAGAGGTGTTTCTTCCTCAGATGACTCCAAACAAAAATGATCCTGAATCAGATAATATCAACCATTGTAGCCCATGGCATGCAGCAGCTATGACATCTTCCATCCACAACCATCCAGCCTTCCTGACACCCTCCAAGGTCACTAGAAAGGTATTACTGTGTTTACTTTGCTTTATTCAAACTGTCAGTTGTTCCAGTGTGTAACATGAAAATTTGATGTGGGTTTCAAAATGAAGAAAGAAAACCTGTTCAAGTTAATTGATAATGAGAAGACCTGTTGATAATTTAACAGACATATATCACCACAGAGAACAGGTTGAATTATCATTTCACACATTAGTATGGGATATCAAATAGTAGGGTATATATTAAACGGCTGATGTAGGTTTTGAATCATATACAGCTCTTATATTTGAATATATTTTGTTCCATAGTTGCCTTTTGATGTTGGAAGCCCAAGCTCAATGTCATTGAATTCTCCAAAGTTAAAGCTCTTACCAGGCTCTCCTGTTACACCGATACCAAAAGAGCCCCTTTTCCATTTTCAGGTAGATTCACAATTCATTGATTTGATATAACAAAGACTTTAACAATTTTAAATTCTCTGTATTGTGTTCAAAATAATATTGCTGAAATTTGAAAAATTAATGAAAATAACAATATTATTAAGGAAGTATTTTTGGACCATCTGCTAAAACCTAGATTATACATCAAGTAAATGAGTATTGTAGATAGTGTTTTGATTGTATTACCTCAGCTACTTATGTGTACAGATATGATGGCATGTACATGTAAACAGTATTTTGAAGTGCATAATTTAAGGTCATTTTTAGCTGATACCTAAATGAATAACTATTATTTTGAAATTTTCTGAATGATACATTTTAATGTAGCGTAAATCTGAGTGTTTATTTGGTTGGGGTATGCTTTACAACTACATCTCTTGGTTAAATCTACACTTGTCTGTTCTGTTGAGCAAAGTCCTATCCAAAAATTCTTGTGTGGTGATGATCAGATGTTTACGTCAAATATTTTCCTCTTTTAATTCTGGAAATATGTGGGGAAATTTACCACTATTATTGTTGTAGCTAATGTAGCTTCATATGATGTGGTTCATGCATTTCAACTCATTATTACAATAGTTTGGGGACAACTTCATGGAAGTGCCATCAACTCCAACTCTGAAATCTGAGGATGTAGTAGATGGTGGACGAGATGACACTAGCAGTCTTTTGTGTACTGAATCCATTGAAACCATGGAACTAGGTGATGAGACAGAACGGCTGAAGGAACAATGCTTTCTGTGAGTAGTAAAATATTAGAGCCTTAGAAAATCAATAATCCACTATTTCTTGACAAAATATGTTTTCAGTTATTATTACAGTCCATGTACATGTCAATGCATACGTTATACAGGCATTTTAGCTTAAATGGCTAGTATTTTAACACAGTTCTTGAGCTTTACCAAATCAATATGCTGTAGTAATCCAATTAAGATTATAACATTCATTTTGATATGAAATATGGTGTATGACAATATACAAGAGATATTTAAAAAGAACTGTTTTATTTTTAGAGGCCTGAAAAACCCAAACCAGGGAGACGTGCATTTAACACCATGTTCTGATCTCAGAGCGGAAGCCTCATGTTGTCCATCAGAGCAAGAGCTTCAAGATAGGTAAGAGTTACTCCCCTTGATCCTCCTCTTTGTATTAGTTGTTTGCCATTTGTAAACCCTACTGAGTGGCTCAGTCGGTTAGCGCGCTAGCACAGCGTAATGACCCAGGAGCTTCTCACCAATGCGGTCGCTGTGAGTTCAAGTCCAGCTCATGCTGGCTTCCTCTCCGGCCGTAAGTGGGAAAGCCTGGCGGCAACCTGCGGATGGTCGTGGGTTTCCCCCGGGTTGTGCCCGGTTTCCACCCACCATAATGCTGGCCACCGTCGTATAAGTGAAATATTCTTGAATACGGCGTAAAACACCAATCAAATAAATAAATAAATAAATAAACCCTGCTGAGGAATATATTTATCTTTTTGCTCTGTATTATATGATATTGTGACACATATGTTTGATTAATGATAAAATAATGTTACAGGTTCAACAAAAAATATGAGTTTGCATCTGGAAATAATGCATTACAGCAAACCATTTGCTGCAGCATTGGATGCTTTAATATAAAAGATAGATTAACACGTTGAGTTTTTGGAACATTTTCTTATTAGACAGTCATGCTAAATATTATTTCAATCTAGATGTGCTTTAAGTCATTGCAAAGTACATGTGCAGTTTAATACAGCAGCTATAGCGGTTTAATACCACATTTAACTTGATACACTGTAGTGTAATGTCTAGACAACAATATTCTACACTTTTATTCGAACTATAATATCATACAGGTTATGATGATACTGCTTCCTGTCAAGTATAAAGGTTAAGACTTGTAAGAGTGTTTTAAGTAAAGACCAGTAACAGTTGTTGGGATAATTTAGGTTCTAAATGTTTTTTTCCCCCTTTTCTTATTGTAATAATTTACAAGAGCCATGTTCATTCAAAAGGTATCTTCTACAATACTTTGTCACACAGGTCTCCTATCTCTTGTCTCTGAGGTGTTTGTCAGTGTATTTAAATGAGAGCCATTGAAGGAGAAATATCATAAGCCAGTGTATGTTTTCACACCATCTGAATATTTTGTTATTATTTCACTAAAAATGAGTATGCTTGTGCAACAATATATCTTCATGTTTGTCCTAATTTCTAAAATGAGTGGCATACTGCATTAATCTATTATTAGACCCAAAAAGGCTGATGTCAAGAAAAGGAATCTCTTTCCGGTAGCATCGGATAATGAGATGACCCCAGCCAAATATACAAGGATTGGAGACAAACCAAAGTGTCGCAAGCAGTTAGAGAGGTTAGTTGAGCTTACATATATCATACTTAAGTCTTCCTTTAAACTTGCGCAAGTAGAAAATGGTTGATTTCAAACTGTCAAGAAACCACCATTAGTCAAACTAAAACGACTATTGAAAGACAAATTTCACAACTGAACCACATATAGCAAACGGTGATACAAACAAGATCTCTACTGGTGTTTGATGTTGAATGTAATCTTGAACTTGACAGTTACCTGTATTAAATTGACTTGGTTAGTAAATAACCACTGATGAATATTCACCAGTAGTGCTATATTTTACTGATAATAAGTTTCTGCCCCAGGTGGTGATATTTGGGTATTGGCTGTACCTATTTGTTTAGTGAATGTTTCCAATGTATTCCTAGTGGTAAAATTTAGGACATCATGTCATCTGTTACAGCCTTTACGACCAAGAAAATGATATCTTTCCTACTCCGTTGCCTCTGAATGTTATATCTATACCAAGTGATACCAGTGAATGCTCCAATTTTGATGGGTAAGTTAAAGAATGCTTGTTTGTTGCTTGTGTGAGTATAGATGAAACATAAATGTTAACATTCTTACTCCTGGAATGGTTAAGAACAAGTGGTTAATGTCCAGGCAAAATTCCCTAAGCATAATTTTTGTATGTATTTGGTTGTTAGGATGTAAACATAAATTTTCGCAAAATCTTTTATTACCAGCTTGCATCTTATAATAACAGAAACGGAGGTGATTATATAGACCACTTCCAGTGGTGACAGTTTCTTTCTACATGAACCTGTTACATGAAGATCTTACTTTTGAATTTAAAATTTTGTAATATCTGATATTAAATTTTGTGCCTAATATTAAATTAATGTGTCTGTAATATAATATTTTAGTAAAAAATGATACATTGTTTAAAAAAATACCAGGACTTATCCATTACACATATATTTTTTATGTTGTGTTATGGCGATTTTGTCTCTTTGTCTATCTGTATCAGTGTTTAAAGCTATATCTGCAATTGTTTTCCATACTGTGCTATTAATTTTTGGTGATTACATAGACACAGAGGCAATCACTAAGGACTTACCTCACATTTGTTCATTTCCACATGAGGACAAGTTACCTGATTGATATTTTCATTTTATCTACTGTATGGGTATAATTTTCTGCATTGGGTCAAATTGTTTTCCTTGTAAACTTTTAATTTTTGGTGGATACATAAGGTGAAGATGTGTTACACAACAAACTTGTTCATTTCCACAGTCGCCATAGTAACATGATTGCTGATTTTCCAATGTACTCCAGTTCCTTTACATTTGCAGTTTGAAGTTTTCATGGATACTAAGATGCAGAGGTGAATTACTTTGAAGTGGTCACCATCATATCCAGATTGTCAGTATCTACCCTATGTCTGCTACCGTATAGGCATTTCCAACATCTTTATTTCTTCAACAGCTACTTCTACTTCTACCGCCAAATGTCTGGTGCATTGGAAAATCACTTGAATCAGGAAGAGATGCGAAGTCCGACTTTTGCTGAAACCATTTCACAGATGTGGAATGATATGAATGAGGACCAGAAGACAACATTGGTAACCATAGCAGCATTGGAGAATTCAAATTCTTCCTCTTCCACATCAACAGAGCTCAGTGAGGATTTATCTGACATTTCTGTTACACCTATAACGTCAGATGCTGATATAATTCAAGGTATTAGTTTTCATGTAAATAATGTAAATGTCAAAGACTTGTACACAAGCATTATTTCTTAGCATTATTTTCAAAACAATTGTCTGAAGCTCTATCCCTTGGCCAGCAATTTTTTTTCAAATTATTTGGTAGGCTTCAAAGTTATGTCTGTTAACTTTATAGATAAGAAAACATATCATTAAACGTAAACTTTCTTTTCAGAATTTCAGGTTGTTCCCTGCGAATTACTGCAGACAAATAAAGAGGGAGATACAAAGGAGGATGTTCTTACAAACATTCATCAGGTATGATTTCCATCAGACTTGAATTCCTGCAATTAACATACAAAGAAAGTCTACTGTTAATCAAGATGTATGATACACTGGCATTAGTAATCTACTGTAAAAGTCATGTAAACATTATGTATGTTTTGATAAACCCTGTCTTTTCAGGGAAATACTGTGGACAATTGACCAGATCAAGGGAACTCAAAGAATGTTATGCTTGCTATAAAGTATGTTTGTTTTCTGTTCTGTACTGTGCAAATTTTATTTATTGTTTTGGATATTCACTAGTTATTAAATTTTTTAGAAATATTTAAGAAGTTTAAACTTTACTAAAAATAATTCACAGTAATGAGCGATATATTTGTACATTTATGTCAGATTAATGCACATTTTTCCATAATCTAAAACCAGTGCTGCACTAGCTTATCAAAATCTTGAATGCTTACATCTAACATGTTCTTTTTGTGGACTTCCACATATGTTGTAATCCTGTGAAACCATTTCTAGACATTTTGATGTTTTAATGTAAAGTGACACTAGTTTTGTTGCCATGCCTGTATAATGTGCGTTTCAGTATGTTGTACAACAAGCTAACTGTTTTATATTCACCTGTTGTTAGAAAAATGTTTTACAGGGATTGGTGTTTTCCCCCAAATGTGAACGTGTTCTGCATGGATTACAAAGGAGCTGGATAATCCAGATCTGTTATGCAAGTGTTGGCGAGTGTTAAGCTAAAAGCATTACTGCTTTGAAAGTCTTGAGCTGGGCAGTTGAAGAGATAAACATTTTCAGTATAATTAGCCCAGGATTTCAAAAGGTCTCAAGATTTTAGGTTGTAAACTGGTTTTTGCAAGTGAACTGTGAGTGTTATATGTACATGGTAGAAGTAAGTTTTAACAATTTGTTTCTCCAAATTCCAAGGAATTGATTCCAGCTTTTGGCTTTGTTTCAAGAAATATAAAACTTGTAAAAACTTGTTAAATGAATAAGACATTGGTGTGCCCTTTTCAAATAGACATGTATGTTGGCCTGTCGAAAATAAGTAGTATAAAAATGGTTGATTAGAAAAAGAAGTGAATTGATCAGATTTACTGGACAAGAAATTGTTCATTTGTCTACAAGTTTATAATTAAAGTATATTTTAAATTGTAGTGCTGAGAAAGTGCTTTGGGTTTTCGGAACAAACAGTTAATTATACTGTCTGTTTTTTATATCATGATGTAAATATTTGTTGAAGCAATCTTCTTTAAACAGGTTCTGTTGGCTGTAAATTCGTTTTTCAAGTTATAGTGTGTTATATGTTTGTGGCCAATGTTGTTCCAGTTGCCACACTTTGAGTATGTTTTACATAGAACTTTTATAGTATAAATTTTTGAGTACCCCCCACCCCTCCCCTCATATTTTTTCCTGCTATCGCCAACAGTTCTTTTTGAGAGAAGATTTGAGAGAAAATCAAAGATGTTAAAGGTTGTCATAGTGCTGTGTATTAAAATAGTATTATTTTCATTAAGTATCATGTGCGATATTTGTGTGTTTAAACCTACTGTGTTCAACAGTCGGGTAGCTTGACTTATGTCGGTTTATGTCTGTTATAACTTTCATTTTTGTTTCCATGTATGAAGCATTATATATTGTCATGTTACAGTTAAATAATTGCATAAATTCTTTCCTTTTCAAATAATAAAAAAAAAAAAATGTGACTGGTTTGATGAACAGTTACTACCTGAATTGCCTTTATCAAGGTTTAAAGAAAGACTTATTGACAAGTTCAGGCGCGATAAGCTTAGTCCTCAAAATGTCTGGCAAGCTTTGTGGCATCGAAAACTGTTGGTTCATAATGATATAATGATGACTCGTTGAATTGTGCATAAATTTCTTACCACAGTGGAGACCATGGTATCCAACTGCTCAAAACAATGTGTATTTACATGATATCTTAAAAACCAAATTATAGACACCTCTAGAGGTGGATATTGATTCTAACGATATTGGCCAAAAAATATTCTTTCTTGTATTACTCTACAAATATTTCATGCTGTGCATGATTATGATCATGGTATTCCTCTGCTCCAGAACACCTGATACCTTTTGCAATCTTTACCAGGGGTTGCCAGGGTCAAAATACTCGTGAATAGCCATGGGTAATATCCCATGAATTGTCACAAAAACGCTTGTATGTAAACATTTTTGGACAATTTAACTGAAACTAATGAAGCTATGATTTTTCTTGTCTCTCGCTATCTATATGTTTACGTGCATGTAATAATATGGCGTAGGTTCAATACCATCTGCATACAGGAAATTGTATGAATTCCCCTGCATCCATGCATTGTTCTTGTGCCTGTGTTTTTACATGAAGTTCGCTAGACACGCCTTGTTTTCCGCTACTGACATGTCACAGGCGGGGAGCTTGGCAGTTACTTACCAAAGGTCGATAGTTTACTCCTGGCACTCCTGTTTCCACCATCCATAAAATTTGCCATCATCATATTTCTAATTATTTGCAATGATATGGGCGTGTAGATGTGTAGAGCTTGTGGGCAGTTAAGGCAACGAGTATGACTGATTTTACACATACCAGAATATAGCCGACAAGTTCAGGGAAACAGACTATAGTGATACCTTGATGACCTGCATGAGGTTTCTACGTAATGTCTGACCTCAGAGGGAAAAGAATGACAACGTGTTCATACGCTGATAATTCTCCTTGAATGGATAGTTGGGCTTGCTACAGCACTGGTACTTATTGGTGGACCCTTGACAAAATTTGGCCAACTTTCCCAACAGTACCTCAATTTCTTGTATGTTGTGTCCTGTATCTGGTGACATTTAATTTCCTCAAGTCGTGGGTCAGAAGCTGGTTAAGATTGTAAAACTACACTTACATGGGCTGTCTTTGAACTGGTGAACGCAATGGTCGGATGTACAACTTGGACCGTGCGACAGTGTGTTGGCTGCGAATGGTTCACGATACGCAACGTGGAAAAGTTAAATGTGAGGAGCTATGGCTGGAGCAGGGGCGCCAAGGCCCTGGAAGCTCTTGGATCGTATGGGTATGTTTTAAGGGGAAAAATAGATATCCATTCTCAATGATGTGATTAAGCCCTGCACATTTTGACATAAATTTAGTTTTTGCTCCCCTGCTTTATGTACTTACTTTTCATTCAACAGTACAGCCGGAAAACGCTCTGTGTGGGTTGCAAAATATGTTCTCTGCCAAACTTCCAGCTTTCACACGAAGCGGGGTGGGGAGGAGTCATACATGCAAAATGACAAGTGGAACAGCTGTCTCATGTATATAGGCGAGAGTCCAGATGCCCGTGAAGCTTGAAGATTCCAGACGTCCGGAGACTGGATCTAAATGTTTTTCTTCACGAATCAAGGTACATAATATGGATGGAGACCAGCCAATTAATAATTTGTGAGCTATGGAGGTAGCATCCGCAAAGTTACAAAAGAGAATTCCAGGCCCGCATTATTATACAAGCACCAAATAAACTTCTAAGGCTCTTTGTACGTGAAACATGCAGGTATGGCTTAAAAACAAAACAAAAACAAGAAAAACCCCAAAAAACAATTGCTTGGTTGTTTTATTATCTTCATTGAAATGTTTTATGAAACAGGGCAAACACTGTAATTTTGCTGTCGGATAATTTTGGCGTATAGGCGATGGAGACCCTTTGATACGCTGTTTCGAGGCCTTTATTAGTAACAGACGTGCAGTGTTTTCTGAAGTGTTGCAGTAAAAATCCCCACAGTATCCAGTGGTTGGTGATCAAGGTCTCGGAGATTACGCACCGGCGCGTTCAGTGTTTTTTGTAAAGAGAAATGTACATGATATATTTGAAGCTAAATCACTGACTTATCCGTATCAGTATCAACAGAGAATGTGAATAACAGTTGTCAGCTTTTTCTGTGTGTTGTCAACAACACAGACGTCTTACCCACAGTAACACATGCATAAGGCCTCAATGTGCATTAGTCAATTATTATTATGTGTTGAACACATTTCGCCCATAAGAAACATTTTTTGCGAGGGTATAGTAGGCTTCGAATTTTGACTATTAGTCAAGGTAAAGCTTATGTATATTTCCAAAGAATTTGAACCTATGGCGTGAACCAACACGCTGGCTTTAAGACGTTCTGGTTTATTATCAATGTCAGTAGCTACGACGTAGATTAACATCCATCCCCCTTCTGACACCATGTTATTTGCCCTGAGAACATAAAAAACGGAGAAAGTTCAGAATGGTTTTCTTGGGCTTCCAGATAAGTATATGCAAGTCAAAGAGCTTACAGATAAACGACATGCAGAAGCCTACTCATGAGTTATTTTTGGGTAAAATCCCTTACCTCTAGTGTAAAGAATCGCTGGTTTTAAGTTTTTAGATAGCCCCAAAGTACTAGTAGAAGCCCGTCCTGTCAGGTCTTTAAAGTGTCCCTCATAATCGTAAGCATTTAACAACGAAAACACAGTTCTGATGTTTCTTTCTCAAATAGTTTAATCGATGACGGTGATTTACATATTCAATATCGTCGTTTGAAAATCTAAAACCAACACAATTCAACACTTGAACAATAAAATAGAAATATAAATACATAAATCAATACCCTTTTGTGGATGAAATAGATTTAAAACAATATAAAACGTACAATACTCTAGCATTATCTATTTCACCGTGTTTGGTACATGTATAACGCAGTTGTTGTACATACGAGATCAACCTGATACGTCTCGTGACAGTTGTCTCCCTTTAACTCTATACGACAATATATTACCTCCCCTGACTACCTCTGCCACAGACACTAGCATGTAACCCCCTGAAGAGTGGACCCGTATATAGGGATTACTGTGAGGTTATCTGACATGAAATTTTTACGATGTGCACATGCGTGTTGGTGAGAGGTGACTGTACAAGAGATGAAGAGCGGAGATATGTGATCAAAGTAACACCCCTAACCCCCATCCTATCTCCTCCATATATGGAACTTTCTGTTTGAAAATATTTTAAGGACAGATGAGCGAGAAAGCATTACTTTCACAGGTTCCTGGTGAATAAAGCCTTCTGAGCTGAGGAATGAAATAATATCTTGTCAGTGGGTAGGAGATTGTCGTTCGCGAGGTTTGATCATGTTTTTATAACCGTAGAACTGTCACATACATGGAATCTCCAACGTCTCCATGTGTTTAGGCCTACCTCCCCATACATGGTCACACGCATCTTGTCATATGCTATTTTCAGACCAGGTTTTCAATTCAATTAAGGGTTGACTTTCATCCTGAAGTTTATCAGCCCAGTAGATGAAATCGCATCTGCCATCGGTTAATACAGCATAACCAACCTTTCCCTATGCAGAATGAGCGCCCCATTAATGTAGACAGCGCATGCATAAAATGAGACAGGCGGTAGAATGAGGATTGTGGGAGTGTTACAGACTTATCTTATTGGGCATCCAAGGTTGGGACGGCCCCATTTAATTGAACATCATAAAAATAAGGGTGTCTCATTTGAGTAGACACCTGGAAATGAGACAAAAAATTAGCTCCATGGAAATGCGACAGCCTCAGTAGACTAAACACCATTGGAGGAGACAGCCGCACTAAAACTGGTGTCCTCGGAATGAGACGTATCTACACAAAAACCAACAGTTTCGTAAGAATGAACTGCGAGGAAATGCAAAAAAAAAATGTATAAGAATCCGTGAGCTTCAGGGAAAGGAAACAGTTCAATTAAAATAAACATATTAGAAATGAGACAAATCCTGGTGACATAAACATATAACAGAAATTATACGGAATTCTGTATTGTCAAAACTTCAGTGCTTGAACTATAACTCGTACTACATGTGTAAACAAACAGTAGTCTATACAAAGATTGAGACACGAAAATTTCTTATGACGAGAATTATAAGAGATAATGGTTTCTATGGGAAAATGAAGTGCAACTGTTTTCGTTCCCTTATGTACATTTTTATCACTTTAATAGTGCGATCAGTTGTATTTTCATCTGATCCAATTTTGTGAGCCAGTTAATACACCGTGTTTCCATTCTATAAAGAACATTATCGAAAAAAAAAAAAAAAAAAAAAAAAAAAAGACAAAGCAAAGCTTTTAAACACGGTCACGGTAAACAATTACAAGACACAGACATAAATAATAAAACATTTACACCACATCATTGTAAGTGTATATCACAATAAGGAAAGAAATCTAACTTTTCTCGGTATACAAGTAGAAAAACTTGTTTTGTCATTCACTGTTGAGTAGTTTATTATAACAACAACACTCAATTCGAATGTGAAATAATGTCAACCATTTAAATTACACGTAGAGTAACTATATAACATACAGAACACAATATCACCGCAGGTTTTTTTGTGTGTATATTAATTAGAAAATTTTAAACAACTACTTAGTTCATCATTTACTACACTTCATTTCCATACAAATCACATTCATTCGCTTTGATTTCATCTCACACACATGTATATCTTTGACACTAAAGAGTCAGTTATAAAATATGTTCGGAAGCCGGGCGGTGCCATTTGACTTTCTGGTATAGGAAATAACACATATCTGGTGCATTGAAATTCTTGACTACTGAAGTTTTTTTCACAAACATAAACGCGCTTTTGAAACACAAGATATTGTTTAAAGACGGATTAATATATTTTATCTCCAACTACTTTTAATGCTGTGCGGTAAAAGTTAATTTTTATCGCATATCTGGTGACAAAATCCACCAAGGCCTTTGTACTAGGTCCATTAATATTCACACAGCAAGGAAACCATATAGTAAAGAAAGTCACAACATTTATCCATGGGGAGTGCGGTGTGAGGAAAACAGAGTGTTAGTTATGTTTTTGTTGCAAATTCATATCAAGTTATCTGCTTTCCGCTTTAAAGAGTTGATCAGTTGGCGCCGTTTTTTTTCTTCTGAGTTTATCAACCAAGCTAGTGTACAGCCTCTATACGACATTAGGCTTTGGATTGTGTGTAATTACACATTACACCCTATATCCAGCATTATTAACGCTGTTTCTTAACTTTTTTAAAATCAAGTTGATTTCAGATTACTCTCAGTGTCCATCTTCAAAGAGGAAGAATATATACTGTAACAAATTTCGTCATATATCACTGTACTTTCAATTTAACAAATTATGTTGTCAGAAGACTGGGAAACGAAGATCAAAAGCCCTTGAGTTTCTTTGGTATGAAGGCCAGAAAAGTAGCATACGATATCATGAAATGGATTCCCTTCTGCAATCATGCATGCATTTAAACCGATCCATTCTATCTCGCACTAAATTTCCCAAGGGTAAACACGCTTCAACCAAGTGTTTAAGTTTCCAAAACACCCAATCAACATGCTCGCGGGCCAGATTGCCCTAACAATTAACTTAGAACTACCAAAAGCCAGTCCTTGGGACCAAATGGTAGGTTGCACATGCACACAACAGCGACAACAGTTGACAACTAAACTTGTGCGAATAAGGGCATGACAATACACACCACATTTTACAAGGCTATCGAACGTCAAAACGCTTGAAAAAAAGTCACACACAAAATCACTAAGATAAGTGACAAAATGAGCAGTAATCATTGCCTGAAATTAGATCATGCAAATAAACTGAGGGACTTATGAAGGTAGCCCGTAAGTCAGAGATTTCATGAAATATGGAACATACATAGATGTATCGCAGTATGCATTAGTTAACGAGTTCAGATTGGGTCGTTATTTCTCATAACAGGATCCAGAAGAGATATCCCTTATGAACGCGATGTCTTTCAGAAAACCAAGTTGTTGGAAATTTGGATTAAAGCATTTAAGACACTCTTGTCAATAATTCTGTGTGAAATGGTATTTGAACTTGGTGTCGACATTGGGGCGGCTATGAAATGTTTGTTTTCAGTCTATTTTTTGAAAAATATATCGCATACATGGTAGTCTGGGTTTAATGGGTTGCGCATTAAAAATAAAATTCATTATCTTTGTGGCCCTGTAGTTGTGAAGGTACATATAGCTTCTTCATTTAAGACGCTTAGACACACCGTCCATAATATAACAAATATTACAGTTTCAACAAATAAAATATGCAAAAATAACTATCTCCTTTGCTTAAGAAGCTAACAATAAAATGGGACTGTGTGTTTTATAATATTTTCAAATTGTGCAACAATGACTAGATGGAACGAAACTTCAATAAAGAATGATGCGCTTCTGTATTATGGACCTTGTGGTAGGATTATGCATTTACATAGAAGCCATGACGTTTTGGCCTGTCAGTTGTGTCCATACGTTAACCAGCCGGATTATGCGTTTGAGCATATATACAAATCGTAATCTCTGTAAACAGTACATCCAAGAGAAAAAATTAAAATAAATTTATCTGGAACCGAAATGAAAACATAAATACTCTTCATAAAATAAACAGCTTGTGAAAAAAAATTAAGTAACCAGAACGAAAATAGCACGATAACTGTGTTATTGCTACATATCAAAAGATCCTTGGAATAACGAGAACAGTATAACACATTCGAAATTATACGCTTGAGGCATTAAGTACAATACAGCTGCGCAGGGCCTTGTGGCAGCCAGGTAGGCCCCCTATAGTCATTTCGTGTACAAGAGAAATAGAGTAAATTATGATAAACATCGAGATAATAACACACGTGTTCTTCCGTTGCATAGTGCTAGTAAGCCTGGTCTATAACATTACTTAGATGGAATTACTGAGAAAGCACTATTCATACGTGTTGGTATAGAGAAACTGATAATCTCCGCTGTATTTACTTATAACATTTCTTTGCGTGAAATAGAATATTTTTTCATCGTATGCTTGTCATACCAAAACGAGTCTTTACTCGAATGTGGAAATATTTAATTACGATATCTGCGCTGTCATGAAACAGACGAAGCTCAGGTTTATCTCTATTCATGTACACGTGTCCTACTCAAGACGAAATTAACTCTTTACATATGCGGTGGAATCACTCAGAAGCGCCTTGAAAAAACTTGACATGACGCTATGGACTTCTACATTCCCAGTACTTCTAAGAAGCAAACCAAGAACCAAAATTTGACAGCCGACAATCTGAAGTAGCGTTCATACAAAAATGATAAATATATTTCACTGGTATGTGCACGTTGGTCCCACTATACTTTTAAGAACGTTAGTGAGTCGCACTCATCTACAGATCCTCTTTCACATACGAACATGATGCAATGACACGTGGAGATGACGTCACACGGGAAAAATCCTTCCTCCTGCTGAGGAGAGCATTGTAAAGTTCAGATTTCTATTACCCATCTGCAACGGTATTTTAGCATTTATCCAAAATAAAGATTAACATTAAAAACGAACTTAAAAATAACAATAAGTAAAAGAAAAGAATACATCAAAAATGTTGTAATCACATTAACGAACACGGTTACTATATGAGTCGAGAATTTTCGATTACTGGGCACGTGGAAAATTTCTCTTCCCACATGACGGAAAAACACAGCCTGTGAGGTCTCTGATTATGTGGGACACCAGTGATAAAAGTGTTAAAAACAACCAACGTCATATTATCCTAGAGGAGGTTAGCCACGAGGAGCCCGTGGACAGTGGGCACATTCTATACACCATCCATTCACCCAGCAGCCTGCACTTCCAGTCTGTGGGAGAAACACAAACTCATCCAGTCTGCTGACGACAGGACGACTCCTCAACTTGTCTGCGGGGAAATATGTCCAAATTCTGGGGTTCTGTTTGTACTGGTTCCTTGAAAAGGCCCGTCTCCCTTTTCTACTCTCCCGAACTGAGGAGTGAGCTACAGCAGCGCCGTTCTTGCACATGCCATGCCCCTTTACACCTCCACTGCAGAATAGAATATTGCCTATATTTTGTCCTCGGGCCGTAGTTGTGTAATCGTCTGCTTCAGCACCCCATCCCCTCCCCGGGAGAATAGTTATAAACGTTTCCCCGCGCTGAATATATGCCGCCATAACACGAGTATCAAAATAACAGGTAATGGGACTCTCATGAGCACTGTTGTAGTAATTTCTTGTAGATTTGTGAGTTCAAGAATCGAGGGTAGGAATCGCGATGCATTAAGGTGAATATTTGCAGCTGTGCTTCGTCGAATGTATGAGGTGTTGGGTCCACCATATTTCTGTTGATAACTTCCCGAACTCTTGAATCTAAACTAACCTGAAAAAGAGACAAAAAGAAACTGATATGGAATATATTATAACTAAGAACATTTCAAATTAGCAGATCTGCGTAGAGTTGCAAAATCTATCAACTGATTTTTTGTACAGTAACATCATACAATAGTTGCATGGTTTACACGTGTGATCAGTTTCATATTGTTTCATACATATATGTGTAATTTGGCCATGCTAAAACTTCTTAAACCTTTCCATTCATGCTATACAGCCGCTTTACAAGCATGAAAGATGACATCAGGCACTTACCTCCTTAGGAGAAAGTATAGATATGTAATCTTCATATATTAATCTGGCCTTTTCTTCTACAACCTCAGGGTTTTCTTCTTTCTTAAGTTCTTCACATGCTAGCCAGAACAGCATATTTTCTTCGCTATATTCTGATCGTAGAAATTCCCTAAAGACTTTTCGACCTGTTTAAAAGAGAACAAAGGAAATATGCTTTATCCTCGGCCAATCAAAAGAGCCACAATAAACATAAGTATCTAAATTCTTTTGTCCTTCTTACTTCTACATCAGATTTAAACTCATTCACTTAGGTGTTCAAGCTTGAAATAAGGGCCGAAGACAAGTGGAGTTTCAGATTTCTAATATGAATCTACAGTCATGCTATCCTTCCACTTACCATTACTCTTCATGAGTTTTTCAAAGGACTCTCCCCACATCTTGATATCCTCTAGCGTGGGTCTGAAATTAGAACATAAAACATAACATACTCTGTTACATTTTTAATTCAAGGAAGAATTGCCATCGCTGCACATTTCAGTAGTAGGTATAATTAAAAAAACATCTGAGGCAATAATGTTGAACATAAGACACGGACTCTTTTGTAAAGCAGTCCTTCACATTTTACAAGGCAAGTGCAGGCCCTTCGCCGAAGCTTTGCAAAAAAGTATGACAGTTTCAAAAAGTAGGAAATTCCAATAAACAACGACAACCCTTACAAATTATTTTGAAAATTTAAGCAATATCATTCTTTGTCGCCAAGGCGCAAATATATATATATTAAACGTGAAGTTAACTTAAAACATAGGTGTTGATCCAGTATTGTTCGGGGTTTATGGGGAATACGCGGCAGTGTCATTAGAGTATTTTCTACAATTACCACAAAATAACCGTTTTTTTTTTTAAAAAGGAGGGTACTGAACGTGTTTGCAAAATGTCCACTACAACAACGGTAAAACACATATAGCTTTCTGTTGGGAGCTGTTTAAGAGTTGATTACGCAAGGATCAACCACGTATCTGTAACATGCAGAAGGTTTGGAAAAAATGGAAAACATATCAATCTTTTCTTCAAAAACCAATGTACTCTGTACATGTTTAAAGTGTGTCCTACAAAAGGTGTAACTTTTCATTTGGTAACTGTATCCGCATATTGATTATCCCTGTGCTAACATGAGTGGGGGGGAGGGGGGTGTCGACACCATAAAATATTTCCATTACTGCTGATTGTTATCTATCAAACATCTACATATACTTACGGATCATCCTTTTCATTAATTGGTCCTAAAGCCTTTGAACTTTCGGGTCCTTCGTCGCCATTTTTGACTGTAAGGCTGTAATCGTAAATAAGATACGGGTTGAGACAGCTAGCTCAGAGTGCAGTCTCAATCACAATATTTCAAGTTATCTTTAAGAGCAGACTCGAACCTTGCTCTAGTCTGCAAGTGTGTTCATAATGTAAACCGCTCTTAAACGAACATTCCCAGCAACGTTTGAGTTCCGAGTTACCTCCCCTTCATCTCTCACATACTGCGTCCATTTTAATTGAATTAAATTTTTCAAGACATCAATAGCTCTATGATTTTTGTACATGACCAAGGAGGTAAACGCCTAACACAGTATCCCTATCAACATGCAGGACTGACGCAATCCTGCAATGACCAAAATCTGCGAGATGGGACATCTTTGAATTTTGTCATAATCAATATCTTCAAAAATCTTTATTTACAGTACATATTAACAATACCCTAAATCTTAATTGTCTGGTGAAGGAAAGCAATGTAATACCTATATATAAGAAAAATATATTGCAATAAAAGCGCAAGTATGTCCTAAATAAAAGCGAAGGGCAAGTTTCGAGTCCAATCTTAATAATTATCTAGGCCTTAACTTAAGTTTCAAAATCCATCCGCTTTTCCACTTTCTATATTTATAGATAAATAAAAATGTACGATCCCATCGTAGTTAATCAAAGGTTTCAAGAAAAACAATTCTCAAATTCTAAATTAAACGGAGCCATCGATGTACAATCGTCAGATATGTAGTATTGCTTCAGAAAGACGATGTTATTCTTTAAATAATCACATATTCTTTCTTTTCATTGTATGGTGACCAACGAGATATCACTTTATGATAAGAGTAATATTCAAGTAAACTTAAAACAACATTGCTTTCTACAAACAATTCACTGAAAATAATATCGGTACGTAAATTCAGCTAAAACGAAACATGGCAAGAGAAGGGGACATTAAGAGAGAAAATCTACTGCACTACAAGAACACTGAAGCAATTATACAGTAGACTAGAAGAGGCTGTATAGTGGGTAGTAAAAAAAATGGAGAAGCATGTGCCCGAATTAAAAAAAAACAAAAAACAAAAAAAAAAAAACAAAAAAAAAAAACAAAAAAAAAAATACAATTGTATTAAAGTGAAATACAACACTATCAAACTTTTTACATGAAACCTTATACGAAAGAAGTGATAAATAAACAGGGTTTTTAATAAAATATACAAATTATGTGTTTTGGAGTTCTCATTTAGGTCTTTTCATTACCGCTTACATTAAGTGGAAAACTTGAGCAGATTTCTGTCAATGTATGCATGAAACACTGGGCAGATTTGTGACTAAGTTTCCACCATTTTGGAAAAAAAATAACAAATGAATATTGTGAAATGAACGGAGCGGATATTTTCAGACTGATACAGATATAAACATCCACCTTTATCGGATGCTTGCTTAGCTTAAATAATAATAAATTCCATATCTTATGCTATCCATTCAAACCTTTTTTTGGCTAGTGCATAAATCTGTGAGGTATGATAAAATAAACAGGCCACCGAGGGCTTTACGGGAATATGATACAAAAAAATCACTTTTTTATATTCTGAAATTTATTACACTGCGAGGCGTAAATCCTGTATCAGTCTAAGAATGCCGTGGAAAAAAACAATCTAAAAAACACCATGCATTCACCATGAAGAAGAACAACAACAGCACCAACAAAAGCAGCAGGCACGGGACCCTCGGTCATTGGTGTTGGAGGGGGAGGAGGGTGGACTCTCCTGCTGGACATGACTGCCCGACCGGTTATTTCGTAGCCTTATGTCGTTCTCCCCTGAAGTATTGGAGGACTGGCGTCGCATCCTCACGCTCATCTGCAAAAACAAAACGTGACATATATCACTATACCCACACAGATCTCATTCACGGTGAATGTTGTTTAGTAGCTAAGTTTTCTCAAATCCTTTTCAAGAATGTTCTGTGTGCATGCTCCCGAACACATCAAATGCAATCTGTTCGGTTTTAGACTGGGAATATGTAGATTCCCTCGCTTCTATTATTCGTTAGTCCTTATATTCTTGGGTCATAATAAACCACCAACTCGTGTGGATGTTAGTGCAGTGTTATGATTGCTGAAGGTATCTTCCCTTCCATCAATATGGCGTACAAATCCGAACGTCACACATGGAAAGTTCATTGGTAATTAGCCAAAGGTTGGTGGTGTCCTCCCATACATAAAACTAGCAGGCATGGTATAACCGAAAGACAGTACAAAGTAGTACGCTAAAGAATCAATTAAACTTATACAAAATCTTATTCTATTCAAAGAACAACATCGGCCACTGATTAACCAAAGAATAACAGAGACCACTGAATATTCGAAGAATAATAGAGACCACTGATTTAGTGCCATTGCGTTTTTAATGTGTCAAGTCTGAATTTCCCGATTTACAGTGGTTAAGCAATTTATAGACGTCGCAGCATATATTACATTTCTTGTCACTAACATCAAAATGACTGTTTATACCTGGATCATGGGAGATAACCGTGTATGAACCTACAGTGATCTTTGAATACATGTATGTTGATTAAGCATAAAATCTCTCAGCTGTGGTCTCAATGATTACAGATAAGGTCTGCACTTGGGAAATTTGTTATCATAACAAGCGACGATAAGTAGGATCATACATATCATGCGCAAACAGAAGATCAGAAGCGTATCCAAATTTAACATTCTTTGCAATCTGGTCAGCACGGGATGTTGAACTGCAATACTTACATTTTTCGTACGTAAATAAGATAAATCATTAAAATCGGGTATAAACATATCTATTTTAAAACACTGATGGCAAGCTATTAGCTTCTCCCATGAAACGCCTATAACTGTAGTATGCGCATATATAAATATGCACCATGCAATATTGGACCTTCACATGCACAGTATTGGTACCGATTATTCCATGTCAGAAACAGGGACCTCTGGTTTTCGCCCTGGTGATTTATATTAGCCGCTGAAACCATTCACGCAGTAATATAATATAGTTTAAATCCCAGAAAACCTTCTCTCACAGGAACTTGTGAGTGGCGGCACGAGACAAGCACACCGCCATTACAAACTGGCTGCCCACGAACGCAGGCAAAGGCTACCTTCTATATGGCGCAGCAAGATGGTGGAGTGCCTATAGGTCTCGTAATGAACGACAAAGATCGCCGCCGCTGCATGCAGAGGATTCCTCTCATTTGAAAGCAAGCAAACACGGCAATATGTGGGGGGACAAACTGATTCACATATTTCTGGCTTACCTGAAGATTGGCTAGCCAGCGCATCATCCAGTCCAAGGCGAACTGTGGACACGAGTGTGTCGGCTTGTCCGTGGAGTTAGCCACAATTGCTTACCGTCTCACTACACTTTTTCTTATCTGGGCTACCATCGATTTTTATACGCAGTCGAAATCAGCTTCACTGGACAGTCTTACTAATGTGGCTGGCGGGAGACAATGAGGTTATATACACACACACCACACACATATATATTTATGTCTAGAGCTATAATAGGCATTGTTCGTCGTCCATCCGTCCTACCCAACGACTACGTCATCCACTGGCTGTAAGGTTGAGGCGGTTGGCGGACACTGAGTGCCCACTCTCTGCCTCAGCTCGTGGCAGATACACAGTCGGATCGATTCTTCAACACCAAGGGACCGATTCTTTTGACCCTTCACACCGAGGCTAAGCCAGTCTTTCCATACCTAAAGCCGTTATAAATCCAGCAAGGTACGCTCAATTCTCGCTTAATATCTCCCGCTATACTGCCCGCAGTTTCGATAACATAGGCATTCAGAAATGGTGACTATTTGATACTGTAGAATGGCATATTCCTTTATACCTGCACTAGAATGGTTGGTGATGTGGGTAGTGAGTGCGCCTTTGTGCCTTTGAGTTGCAGAAATGGAGGCGTCTGGAAGCTCAGGGTTGGGGATGGGAGTGAAGAGGAAGGTATGGGACATAGCTTGTGGACTGAAGTTGAAAAGAATGAAAATGACACCATCTAGGAAGGCAAGCAGTCATTCGCCACTTCCCTTTCCAAATTAATCCGTGAATCAGACACGCCTTGATGAATACAGAATTGTGACCCATTTGGGGCTTAGACAACGATAATGCCGTCATTTTGAGGGTTGAGTGTGGCCTTCAGACGACACAGAGCTGAGACAAAAAACAAGTTCATCTTATAAAACTGATCTCTGCATCTTCACCAAAACATAAACAAATGCACTATTCGACACTTTGCGTTCATTAATTAATTTAAAGTATACAATTATGGAAGGGTTTTTGCGCTCCAACCATACGAATTGGGTGTATGTGCTCTATCACAAAGTTCAAAATGCACTGTAGATCTGCACTGCATAGCAAGAATGTAAAAAAAACAATAAGAAGTGAAATGTCGTTCGTAATCCAAACATTTTGTCAAAACGATCATAGGATTATGGTTTTTATTGATCTGCTGCTAAAGTGACGTAATAAATAGTATTTTTTCGGGTCATCTTAATGGTTCTCCCATATCCACTTCATCTGCATGTATGACAGGTTGTGTCTTCTCTTTTTAAACATAAACTAGTGATAAACACATCGCATATTATAAATAAACCTGAAACTATACCTACAACGTTGTTTTTCCAGTGAAATTATCAGTATTATTATGACCTTCTTGGGGGTCAAAAGTCGTTGTTATCGGTTACTATTGTGGCTGTGCACACTGTGACTGTTATGATTCCTGTTGGAGAAAGGTCTCCAGGCACCAACGAAGCTGATGGTCATTGGCGTAACAAGATTCAAAATCTTCACGAGTTCGACACATGTGGGATCCATACTTCGACGAGACGCATAACATATAGCTTGTACATACTTTTCCTTGTCATCTTATCCTTACAATACCCGAAATTTATTTGAAAAGAAGTTAAAATAAGCGTTATGTTTTAATATTCACAGACACTATACAGAAGAAGTAGGAAGCTATATCGCAATATATCACATCTGATACACAAATATATTTATAGAGCAGCCAGTAACCAAAACCCTGCCCTACCTAATCGATAAATCTGTATATACTGCATGGAACTGAAGATCACACGTTGGCTATATCAGTAATGTTATTTCAGTGATTTGCTTTGCAGGACAAGGGATATAAGTAACAAAAATCAGCAAAGCATTACATATACACTGTTTGCTGAAATCACAAAAAGTCATGTTTTTATTTACATTATGGAGAAGATGGTGCCAATTGGTTTAAAGTTATTAGTCAGATGAATTAAATAGTGATGAACATGAGAGATATACCCGAGTAAGCATTCAATTAACACCCTTCATTCTAATGCTTCGCAAACACAACCTGCGTAATTCGGCTAGTAAACACAGAGGTATTACGCAACGAAATATATCAATATTCCGACCACGTCAATAAGTTTGCGTGCGAACCATTGAGGGCATATGTGGATTTAATTCCTCGGCAAATAGCGAGTGAAAAAATGCCATAGCTAACTAGAAGCAAAAAACGCCATGTTAACAGAAGCAGGGCGAGTTATGGGATTACTTGTCTTTAAATGTGCGTGTATTCTATCATTTTCAAGCTTGGTATCTCGGGAGCTCGCGTCACTAAGGCAACAGTTGGCCACTGCTTTGTAGTCAATGGATCGCCTACCGGTCTAGTGACGTCAACACAAGAATCATGAATGAGTCGCGTACGCACACAACTGCCGTATATGGTAGATGAAGCAAATGGCGAAAAGCAATGGATTAAGTGCTCGGTAATTTATTTCTGTTAAGCCAAGGACAATATCCAAGAACAACAAGCGAATATGATAAATCCTGATATACTGGACTAAACTAAACTAAAAAGTACAAAACCAGGTAACTTGTCTCGTCTGCTAAATCATACATATATTGTTTCTACCTACATATCCTGTATTACATAGGTCATGTTGATTGATCGCTGAAAAATCGACACCCATTTTCTATAAATCATGGCACCAAAATACAGTTCTAAATGACAGATGACATCGCGTTAGAAGTATTATAAGCCCTACTGTTTGATCAATGATAAACAATTCATACTATTAATGGAGAAAAAATGCGAATTTGAGAGTTAACAAGTCACCATGTATACGGAAACGCCACAATATGGCTGGAATATAGGCGAACTGGCTCTTAAGTATTTGCATATATATATATCTATATTATTTCAACCTATACAGCGAAATGATATAAGTGGGAAAGAATAGTCCTATCAGCTGAAAATACGTGTTGTACATATTGCTAATGTCATCATTTCGGAGAGGAGTTCGAAACAGGTCAGTCTGGTTCATCTAAATATATATATTATCCTTTCTTGTCAAGTATTCCTTAATGTGTTTCTCTTACATAAACATTACCTAGAATGCCTCTTGACCAAATGAGATCAAATGATAAAATGCATCTTTTGCTGGTTCGGCTGCACTTTTAAGTCAGGCACTTAGCAAAGGGCTGTGGTTTAACTCCAGGCACTCCGGCTTCGGCAACCAACAAAAGACAACCTCGTCGTTTAAGCGTTTAAGCGAAAAGTTCAGTACGCCGAACTTATTCAAGAAAGTGAATAATAAGATGTAGTACAACATAGTACTTCACTATTCACTAATCCAGGTCTGGTGAATGGTTGCGTGTTGTGCTGAGATAAAGATGTAAACAAAACGAATGATAGGTCACAATTATAGCATGTTAATTGGTTTTGCACTTCATATGATACTGTCCACATATGATGCCGTGTTTTCGTAGTTTAAACTCTCTCTATACTGAGACGTTTTATCATTGGCATTAACTGCAATTCACCAGCCCCGCCTGAGACCACGTTGCCATGGAGATAGCTATAATCTTATTCATCCAAATTTCACCTGCCTCTGAGAAATAAATGGCTCTTTACCACTGTGAGTGGAGATAACGATTTGTTTGCACTAGCCATGTCCACCATGAATGACAGAGTATTTAAGTCTAAATTTGGAATGCCTCGCTACATATCATGTCACTGCTAGCTCCACAGAACAGAGCGAATGCAAAAGTGATAGATGTATTTGTATTTTCAATGCGTATCCCTGAAATGCTAGCCAGAATAATTAAAATAGACTTGATTTCAAGAAACAAAGCGGGGCATCTCTAAATGTTTGCAGTCAGTAAATTAAAACTACATCCTCTTAGTTAAATGTTGTAAATAGGACTGTAAGTCTTCCAAACCAAACTTTCACTGACTGAGACTTTCTCCTTTTTTACTTCCTTCAGGTTAATAGTCTTAAGAGGATGATTACTGCAGAATAACTCTTAATTCTTGTCTTTCGGTAACAATAACTAACATAAAGTACTCCGCGATGAATTTTTCACCATATCAACCAATGGTTCGCTGCGGTTTGTGTTATTCCAGCAAAAAGCGGATTCTCAGTTAGACCTTGCCTTTGAAATAGACACCCCAAAATATATTACAGGAATGTGATTTTTGATGCCACGAATGGAACTTCAGTACTGTATTATGCTGTACAAGCCTCTCTCAAAATGTATACATTTGACATTCTAAAACTTGGAATATGGTAGCAATCGATGCACAGTTCAAGAGAACATAAGGCAATGAACATAGGACAACATATTATGTTATTAATCTGAATAAAAAATACACTCTCATGGATGAAATTATAGGCCATGCAGGGTGCTTAAAGTACTTTAAATCTGTCCAAGATATGTACCCTGCAGAGAACAGCATTTCTTAAATGGGCCATTGTTTGCTCAAATCACATAAATATGATCCTGTATGATCCTAGCTTATTTTACATGGTGGAGAAAAAAATTGCACACATAAATCCACCATCTGAAGAGTATTTACATTTCAAAGACCACTCTGTTCTGAAATTTTTCGATTGACATTGTTTCACCTAATTAATTAATTTTCTCCAATTTCAGGTCTGCGTATCATTGGCAGGGAAACTTATATCTAACCATGCCATATAAGGAATGTTTAAAAAAAAAAAACAAACCCTGTGACGTGGGAGGAATGCTAAAGATACCACTTCCGGCTAAGCTAGAAAGGTTGATTTGAACAGGGAAGATGAAACATCTTGATGAACAGGTCTAATGAGAGAGGACAGGTGGTGCCTCTTCACCCATCTTCCAGTGATGGCGGTGTATGGAGGCCCAGTTCATTTGCCTGACTGGTGTTCAACGCTGCAGTCACTGACATGTATACTATCAGGCAGGTTTAAGGGTGGAAGAAACCGATGTGACCAGTAAACCACCGATCGCCGTGCCTGTCCAACTCCCTGAGTTTAATCTACAGACGAAGCTGTGGGAGCTGGAATCGAACACGCACTCTCATTGGTCAATGGCCAGGCAGTTGAAGTAAGCCAGCCCTTTAACCGTCTGAACCAGTCAGAGCCCTTGGAGACTTATTGAGCTCATCACTCAACATTACAAATCATGCGATGGATGCCAACTAGGCCATGTTTGGTTTTCATTCATGGTTCATGCGAAGGTCTGTTCTGGGATACGCCTTTTTTATTCTTCATGGGGAAAGAGATTACACGCTGTTCCAGGAAGAATGCCATACGCTCCAATGTTTAGGGTCTGAGGTCAATGATGGAAAAAGTCCAGAATTTGCTTTACAAGTGAGTCTAAATCTGCTTTAACCCGGGTTTTAGGGCCGTCTCTGCATCACGCTGAATAAAATGAATTGAGATCAAAGCGTAACGAAAATATATATTTTGATTAATGACAACTTATAAATTAGCACAGTATAAATTTGAATACTGATTAAACTTACGGAACTAAATCTTTCCTTAAATCTTTATTGTATAATTGCAAACTGTGCCTCCTCTACGCATGACTATCTTACTTTCTTAGTGTGTTTGTATGCATGTGTGCTTGGGAATTTAACGTCATACTTAACAATGTCTCACTCATATATGTTTCACTCATATATGTACACATATTGTGTCTTCTTGCGGCAAGGCGATTCCAAGACGCCAAAGTTTTGCCGCCATTCAAGCCTAATGTTGAAGGCACAAGACATGACACCCCACCCAGTCACATCATACTGAAAGCGGGCCATCCAGTTATTTTACCACTGAGTGTCAATTCACTATAAGTAATTACGTATTTACAGTTTTATAAGGGGTTTAGTTTAGCAATCTGTGTTGACATGGCTGTAAAATATCCATGAAATTCTAAAATGAATCATGTTAACAAATCCATAGCTCACTGTTTTTGTAAGAACAGATATATGAATAGTCTGTAAGAAATGAAATCAAGTCCACATTCAACCTGAATATATTAAGCTGTATAATCAGTAATAAAATAAATATTAGTTTGATCCATTATTACTTTTATTAATATAATTGCAAATACAAAATTTCCCATAAATGCCTATATAAGAAACCATCTTTACTAAGAATACAATGTTCAATATCTGCTACCTGCATGGAGCAAATTTAGTCTGCCTGTATTGAAGACCACACTAGAGTGATTAGAATGCCAACGACTCGTTTAACCCACGGCAGGCATGATATAGTCTACCGGATGAAAGGAAATAGCAGCGGGTGTTTTCGCTCCCTTGAACGAGTAACCAGTAAGATGCTTGACATAAATGTTGATGTAAGGGGCAGGCCGCGTGCGTCCCCAGTGCAGTTAGCACAGCTGAGCCCTTAACGCCCCGAGTCCCGAATCAATCATGCCCAGTGTTTATCTAGGCGAAATAAAGATGCTTTCTTCCTAGTTGTGGAGAAGGAATCGATAGTTTGTCCCATGATCGATATTATTTGAATCAGGGGAGACAAATCTCGTGTAGTGTCGGCTCTCTGAGACACGTCTGAACCCACGACCTTGCATCTCTTCAATTCACATTGTGGTCCAACTCAAGTCACCCGACTGCGTTTATCGAGTTGACACTCTACTCGACAAGTAATGTACGATAATTACAGCCAATCGAACAACTGGTTACAGGAAATACGAAAAGGGCTACCACTAGATCGAGTGCTCATTTACACAGCCGGCTTAATGTGGGCAACTCGATTAATGACTGACTAGAATCTGACTTGCAGAAACTTTTGTAACTGGTCTTACCTTTATATTAAAAAACGCCAGTTAAAAGGTTTCCCTAAATATACTATAGTCTTCCTAGAATTATGTACGAATGAATATGGTATAATAGGCAATGACCCAGTCTGTTGCGGTACAGCACAATGGTCACCATACATACATTTATTTATTTGATAGGAATTTCCCTTACATACAACGGAGACCAGCATTACAAATTTTTAAGAAATAACTAGCCGAGAATTGATGCCATCTAGTATATATCTATTTTCTAGTTTAGAAGTGAACACACATACGACAGAGAAACACAAAAGAAAGTTTTAGCATTACATCCTAGACTATTACAGTTGACGGCGAAAACTTACTATACCCTGTGTCAGCTTTATAACACCAAAAACAGATAAGAGTTTCTATAGACAGGCTATTAAAGAGCAGATTTAGATAGGTTATGAGAATACGTGACCAGGCACTACTGTTACACCTCAAAAGCGATCAAAGGTAAATACAACATAAAACTGATGCGAATAATAGATATGGCATCTTAACTACAGCCATCCTCGGTCTTGAATATTTTATGCAGTTTTATATGACCATGTCGACAAACATCATGGATTTCCATTCACTAAGTCCAGGGATATGGCGGTCGACAAAGCAAACAATGCTGTAATATATTAGACGACAACAAAAACCGAACGTAAATCTTTCCATTTAAAGTTTCCTGTAATTTTACCGAATCTAATCCGATCTACGATGCGCTGTTTGTTACCAAATCTCCCTCTGCACATATTTTGTCATCGTACTGGTCAAGAATTTATGTCAGAACTGAGCAGTAAACAGTGGCAGGATACACCATTCAGTCTTCTCTGAGTGAACAGCTTATCAGCGAAGTGGCTCATTCAAGGCACAGACGTTGAATCTCACAGTTACCATAATCTAGGCTATAAACTGTACCGAGCCTTATTTTTTTTACCTCACGTAAACATACATCTAAGGCAAACATGTCGATAAATCTTGTGTTGAGAAACTTTCACTCCAAATTCGAAACACATTTAGAATGTCTGAAGAGGTGTCGATATACATAACTCGAGTGAGGTAGGCAATTATGCCTATACACACCAGTGCTACACAAAACTGATAAGTCTGCAAAAAGAGTACTCTCGGGCTTTGTTCTTGACAACTTTCTACTTGTGGTTTAACATTTCTTAAGACATACTTCTCATAAAACCAACAGAAAGGAAGACATCAATCGCTAAAGTCCAGCAAGACGGCAGGTGGCTTAAGCACTGTATAACGCCATTGACTATCACCTCGGCTCGCTGGCTGTAGCCTGCACGGTGTTTCTAGGTCAACTGGTTCCAGCGACCTAGATAAATCGACCTAATTTCGCCGCGAGCACTTTTGGAATACGCGGCGCGCGTATCTAACACCATCACCCAGCCAGTCATATGGAAGATACGGAGAGATATGGGGGGAATGGTCACATCACAACCCGCTGTATATATATATATATATATATATATATATATATATATATATATATACACACACTCACAAGGTCCAAGCTGCTTAATGTACAATTACCGCCTTCCGTCAGCAAAAATTTCCACATAATTAGACAGGCTTAGATTTATGAGAAACGCCAAATAATGATTTACACGATTCCGCTACTTTTGCATCTGAGTTCAGAAGCGTCATATAATAGTCTCATACAGGACAAATATTACCCAACAAATATTACCCGAAATATAGATGTCATAGGCTGCAGATCAGGGATCTAAATTGAGAATGGGGTAAGATGTGTTGCCATCATATCCCACAGCTGTTCAGTCTGGCTATATCAGATCTCCGACGAAGGAAACATTACCATAAATTTAGACGATAATGCGATTTTTCTCTAATTCAACTTCAGTGCCTAATAGCCAGGGTCAAGCGCATGAACTGTTATTTTTTACAAGTGCTGCACAGCGACCGTGTGAAATTGTTTTGCAAGACAACGCTAGTAATTAAGCCTGACCTCTGATAGAAACCTTGCACACCTAGCACAAGCCTCCCTGAGGAGAGAGAGTCAAAAATCAATACTATTTGGCCAAGAATGCGAAGAACGTTATACAATAAAGCAGGTGCGCCAGGACGGAAGCAAGAAAAGAAACATGCAGTGATGTGAGTAGCGTTCATTCCATCCTTTGCCATTCTGTCAGGAGAAATATTTACGCAGCCAACAGAGGTCATACACAATCCTAAAACAAGCGACATGTGTCTCAACCTTACAGTATCAAAAAAGCAGAGAGAATTGTTGCGTTCATTAGTGAATCGTGATGCTTTCTATGCCCGTTGTTAGAAATCTAGTGGACAAACACAACATATCCCCGACATCTCACAGGGAACATCCTCTCACATAAACTCCTTTCGGATCGGCGGCAAAAGGCAGAAGATGTCAGGTCTTGACTTACAATGTTGCTTTGAGAGAAGGAGGGATGGGCAAGATAAGGAATTGATTTGTTTAAAAGGCCTCATTCAGAGCTGGCTGCCTGTGCCTGTTATTGGTTTTGCTGTGTTTAAGGTAGGCATAAACTGCCGAGTCTCTGGCTGATACATCAACGTCTGCCAGTGATATGCTATTGTGCCCGTCCAGTCTTGCTAAGAAGCATTTATTGGCCTAACGATCCGGGCTGGTTCTTCGGCAACAGTAAGCGGTAACTCATTGGTATTGTATTGATTTATCGCATGGAGGAAATGCCTTCCACAAAAATATGGCAACATGACAATCAAAGAATGGACAGAGCCAAGACAATCTTTTGTAGATACAGATTACTGCCTCCATGACACAGCTCTGCTGTACATCCACTACAACGCATTGGTCTGTCAATAGGAGAAAAGAGTGACAGGGGCATTTTGATTTGTCCACCACTCTTGGTCAGCAACTACAACTCAGCCTTGGGTGCAATGACTTCAGGCCAATTCCAGATATTTAATTTTGGAAGTCGATGTTTTATTAAATTACGTAGTGTGGACAAATTACTTCGCAGATTCACATTGTACTAACCACACAAATCTCTCAATGCACATATAACTGGCATTTAACTGGGTGCTTCAGTGGAATGTGACATTTCATTTCTGTCCCAATACTCAGGACTGCTAGCGATAATCTTTGCTCACTTCTGGACGTTGGGTTTGCTGCAAAGTGATTTTGAAATTATGTGTAAGTCAGTCATGAGTGTCGGTTTGTGGGTAATTTGAAGATGAGCTTGGTACAGTCCTCAAAGTAAAATGGTTGATCATATTACAAAAATTAAACAACTGCAATATTAAAATAGCTCGAATATTAGCTTTATAGTAGTAATGTTCTTTAGGGTTTTGAAATTTACTGTAGAGCAATTAGAGAAATAATGCGGCAGAATTTTTATATTTCATAGCTAACTGTAACATACAGCCAATTTCCGCACCTTAATGGAAGTCGCACAAATCCAAAACTATTAACTGATACAGTCAAATCACGCTGATGTGTCTCACAGCGTATAACAGTTACACAAAGTGAATGTGAACATGCCGATCATAGTTGTATTCCCGTGACCTAGATTTGCAAAGAGTTCTGAAGACGTGGCGAGTAGCCAATGGTAGAGAGTCAGCACGCTTCAGTGCTAAGCTGTATGGTTTGGGGGCTTAGACGAATGCTAGTTCACAGCCACCTGTTCCAAGATCATGGGACATAAGACTGACTGAATACAGGATCGGGTGTCTAGACAACACAATTAGAAATTTATGGTCGATGAACGTTTTTGCCTTATTACTGCCAAAGCTACACGTGTTGTTGTTTACGAATTTACCTAAAATTAGTAATTAATAACATATGAAGCACAGTCATCAGAAAGCAAAAGTTCATGGCAGCGATCTTTTCAAAGATTCAGAGTTTAGGACTGTAAACATTCACCCAGCTTTAAGTGAATTCATGACGTTGAATTCTGATTTCTGGAAATATTCATCCCCAATGAATGAGAAAAAATTGTTTCCCGTTAACATAAAGGGTAACAGAAACATAGGATGTAACAAATGCCTTGTAGCATTTGTTAGATTTGTTAGATGAGTTATGTGACTATTTAATGAAGGTCAAGGTTATTAAATCAAAAACTCTTCTTAGGTATTACAATGAGTATAATTCTATTGTAAGTATATATGGACAGAGCTTTCAGAATCTCCCGCGCTCTGCTCCATTGAATGTCTAATTACCTTTAGCCTAGTCCTAGGGGTTGTATATTCGTCGTGTTGAATTAGGTCGCCACGTCGGCTATATGAACATTTGCAACCAAAGTTCAACTGAGATACGTACTTTAATTATCGACAAATTATAATCTAGTATGGTGGACGATGTGGATACTGATTTCATTCATTCGCCTAAAGCATTCCTTACGTCTTTCCATCGCCATTAAAAACCATCGACTTCTTCTCTTTGCATTAATACGTCCTAATTTCGTACTTCATACATTTTCTTAGTTCTTTGGTAGTTTGTGTTGAACGTCGTTTTGAGAAACAGCCTTGCGATTAATGACCTGGAACATTCATTTTTGCTGGCTGCTTTTACACCAATGTTTGTTTTGACGCACAGACAAGGATGCATAACACTGAAAGTACATGACTTACAGATATGTAATTTCAGTTGGGTAAAAACATACCATTCCGTTACAACAGATAAACAAGCATTACTGTTTTCATAAGCTAAAAGATATCTAATAATAATATGCTGTATCTCTATCAGAGCAACACATAATTGGTAATAATCAAGACCTCGGCCCTGGAACCACTGAAATAAATAAAGAAAAGTTTTTCGATGTTTTCTGCGTGACACGGAGTGTCATCGATTGCCCTTCCATTACGACTTGAAAGGTTATGCATATATTTGTTGTTAGCCATTGGTAATGCGGGTAAGTGCGCATTTAGCTAACAGCTAAAGCCCCCGTAGTAGGATCAATCGGTTGATAGATACAAGACAGATGTTGTGGACAGAAGCGATCGATGGCATGATCAGAGCGACATACACTGTTAAACATGGGCTTGATTTTACGGGGGATATGCCAGGCACATATGTCAGAAGCTGAGCTAGGAAAGAACTTAGGCCACGTCCAGGGAACCAGGCTAGCCAATTTAAACGTATCGAAAAAGCAGATCTGCGGAGCTTAAGTTGCCAACTACCTTGATGGTTGATAATGTCTGTGAGCTGTTAATTATCGCTGACTAGGGATCATTGGATGTTAACGGTCCTGTCATAGAATATCATCTCAACCAGACCGAAGGCGAAACAAAAACATTCGTATACATTATTGGGAGAACAAATGTTCAAAAGCAATTGAAAGTCTTGGCCATAGAAGAATACACCAGGAGTCAAGAGCATCGTGTATATGAACAGGACGTTCTTTTATCGGGCGTCTCTTTTATATTTACCATCTTAGTCACTCGCCATGATTTCTTTCAACGAAATGCTTTACATCTCATCCCATTCTCTATGAAAAATGGTTTTCTTTCAAACTACTTGTTCGAGGAACCACTTGTTCCTCTATACCACAACATATAGCGAAGTATAGCGCTTTAGCCTATTTCACTGGTGCAATACATGTAGCTAAGTAGATGCCAAATGCACTCAAACTGATCTCATTTGTACACAAACAATAACAGTTTCACTGTTTCAGAACGAATGAATCATACTGAACATCTACCTTTAAGATTGTCTCAGTGCTGTTGTTACCTATGTGACGTAACTGTACCGTATTTTTGACATTTTAAGATTATATTTTAAACAAACTGGTCAAGCCATATCAACTACCAGTTCTAATCTTCAAGACTCTTACATTTGGAAGTATACACCGTCCTGTTAAGCGCGCTTAAGATAAACAATGTATTACATCTGCAGCGAGGTCCTTGAGACACTTGTATTAAGTGAATCTGTGACAATTTGTATTCATTATTAAGTATTAAGGAAGAAATGTAATCACATATAAAATATGAAATGGCATAAAAGTGAACCTGCTGTTCTTACCTCTTATGATCTCAAGTCCACTTCCACATCACACTCTTTTCGATGTCTGATAATTATTAACATTGTCTGAAACAAAAGAAAGATCAGATGCCATTGTAAATGTTGTCAAATAGAGAGAACTGAGTCCTAAATTCAACATTCTTCCCTAATATACGAGAATTTACTCGATGAAGTTAGGAGCATCAATGCCAGAGAATATCATAAATCATAGACTGTAGCAAGATTCTTGCACCCTTTGTCCAGATTTGACATTTGCCTGTGAAGATTAATATTTTATGATTTATAATTAAGAACTTTTAGAAGAGAACTTAAAAAGTAGCAAAATATTGATCTCACAACGGCAGTATAAGTGTCTTTAAGTGTGTGCTATATATTTGTCAAGGCAAACAAAGCCTGAACTCAACACTATATTTGTAATATCCTCCCACCTAATGCTGGCCAAAGTCGTATAAGTGAAATATTCTGGAGCATGGCGTAAAACAACAATCAAATAAATAAATAAATAAAAATAAATAAATATATTTGTAATGCAAGGATACGAGCACAAACCTGCACTCACATGAGCTTGAAGGTGTTCAATAGAAATTAACGTATGAGAAGTTATAAGCTGGATAATCAACTGAAAAAAAAACAGCGAAAACCTGTGGACCATTTGTGACATCGACAATATAATTGTATGTTTTACATCGAGGGTACACTTTACGCAAATATGTTAGTTTAATAAAATAACCGAAAATACGACAAGAAAAAGCTCTTGAAGAACATTCATGTGTTGTATGTGGACTAGAGGAGCGGTAAAACGTCGACAGGACATCTTTTGACAGCATATGCACGCACAGGCCGCTACACCTGTCAGAAGAGCGGTGATAAAAACATATTTCCTCGCGATAAAGATGGCTGCGGTTATTATGATACATTGCCAAGGGGAAATCCAATTACTAGAAACTTCTGTTGAAATTGCGCCGTTGAAAACCATTGCATTTGACACAACGTGAGGAGATTAATAGAAATCTTTGTAACGGCTGATACCACAGAAAGCATTGTTCTTGGCGCTGATTGGATAGTGCTCAAAACATCACACCACTGACCTCCTTTTACTGAATGTAGTATTTCTCGTTGAGGGCCCGTGGCAGTTGTTATGCAAGAGAGGGAGAGTGGTGTTGTGGCATCTTAGGCCCTGGGCCAGACTAGCTACGTATTTTTTCAGGTGTGGATTTTAGATCAACTTCTAATCCGTATATAATTTAGGGCACACTTTCACCAAGTCTTACTTTCGAAGCATTAAGTTGTGCAAGATATCCGAACATGGAACACACTGCCCTTTACAGGTTCAGATTTTAATGCTCTCCAAGTACTTAATAGTCTGTACGATTCTTGTATGATGAAGTGATACTAACTGAGGCTACTAAAAAGGTTATATGGCAGCACGTGTGCTTATCTATGCCACACATATAGGTTAATTGTATAATATCACGGATTAACTAAATGCACAAGTCCAGCTCATGCTGGCTCCCTCTCCTGTCGTACGTTGGAAGGTCTGGCACCAACCTTCGCTTGGTCGTTGGTTTTCCCCTGGCTCTGCCAGGTTTCCTCTCATCACAAAGCTGGCCACCGTCGTATAAGTGAAATAATAGGTGTGACGAGAACGCCAGTGAAATCCAATTAACTAGTTTTGATAACTAAATCCAACGTATTATTTACTTTATATACCAATAACGCGTTAACATGTAATGACAATTTAACACAATCCAATCCAATCTAAGCACAGAAATGAAAATACGTCAGGGCTTTATTAAGATTTTTTCACCCTATACGTGTTGATAAAATATTAAAATATTAAGGAACAGTGCGAGAAATGCATGTATCTTCTGTTGGAAATGTCCGTAGAACATAAAGTTACATGAAGGACGTCTATGTAAATGTGCTAGACCTATACATGTAAGGTAAGTAATATAACGCGAAATTAACGCTTAACCACAGTTTTAAAAGTACAGAATACGGACAAGCTGAACTGTGCGTGGATGGGATGAAGACTTAATCTGGAACACTACAAATATCAGGATATCAGTCAATAAATGTGTAATAATAGTTATTGACTACAGTGGAATGTCACTGAGTTCATCTACGTCATTTATGCATTTGCACGTTCTACTGCAGTGCACTGGTGTATATTGTTAAAACTTACTATTATTTATTGTATATGTAAAAATTTGATTAACATGCTTTTTTTTGACATTCCAGTACCCTTTGGTTGCCTGACCAAATGTTAAATATATAGGCCTAATTTCTTTTTCCTGACAGTCTGAATACTGTAAATCATGCCATGAAACCTTAACCCTATTAGAACGTCCAACAACTAATGGAAAATTTTCTAGACCTGAACCCTGTCTCACTGGATAGTCCAAGTAACTTTTTAAAGCTCCTCTTTGATGAACTCCGATTACACAACACTAAACACCGTGTGGCTCTATAGCTCAACAAGAGATGGCTGAACGCATCAACTGAAAAACTGACCATCACAACAAGACATTATTTCACTGATCTCTCTACTATTGTACTGACCACACTCGCCACAGCCGTCTCCAAACGAGTCTGCATGGCCTATGTGAAATTCAAAGGTCACGCCGCTGAGGCATATATCTAGAATAAGACTGAACAATCCTGCTTCCTCTGAGTACTTATCACTTAGATTCCCCCCAACCAGCACAGACCGCTTTTGGTGCTTTTACTGACGTACACAGAGTAAGGAGATTTCAATGTTTACGGTTCAGAGGTGTTTGACATTGAGTTCGAATGGCTGATGTTGTTTGGAGTGCAGGAAGGCCATTCCCCATGGGTCTTAACATCCACTAACACGTCTGAAACAAGGGTATGTTTTCAAAACCGTGTCAACAAAAATTTGCACTTTGATGAAGTAAGCGATTAAATTTGACAATTAATACCCTTATATCCATATTATATCCGTTATTTGAGTAACTCTGCCCTACATATGTACTTCACATACATCTCTATCATCTGATTAAATCATAGTTCAGCTAGCTTTTGAACCGAACCAATATCCGCCATGTTTTGAATTCGAACTTCCGCCAATTCAAGGCAAGGTACCTTTATATATACATCATGTGATGTCGTCATTATTGCTTGGTACATATGTAGTCGATTTTAACACGTAGCTAATAAATTCTTGAGTAAACACAATCAAGTAAATAAATAAAACGTAGCAAATTGTAACGCGAATGCGAAACTGTCATCAGTCAAAAGTTAATACCCAGTCGTCAGACACCATAATGAATATATCATTTAAAATCCCTCACGGGTTTACATGTTCCCACATACTTAAATGAAACCCTGTAACTCTTGTCTTTGACCATTTCAGCAAAGATATTTTTTAAACCTTTACAATCAGTTTTTTGATTGGGGTTTTACGCGATATTCACTAGAATATGCAATCAACTGGCAAGCCAGTTGTAAAATATATTGACTTGTGGTATTTAGTACTTTGTGGGCAAGGTACCACCTGACTTTCCGGACACTTACGGGGCGAGGAGCATTCCCACTGCGTCAAACACAAAGTAAATAAAGCCCGGGTTACCTTGTCATGTTGACAGAGAACTGATTTATAGAGTTCCAAGACCTTGACATAGTATTAGTAAACTTTGGATTTGGCAGCGAATGGACTTTCTGCTGACTTGATCTGCATGCCTAACCAGAGCTAATGCTCCGAAAAGAATTATCAATCATCCGCGGCATCAGCGTGTTGCGCAATGCAAAGTCTACGTGTTCAAGGGAACGTGTCGACAGTTTAGTGCATCACAATCTGACACAAGACTGTAGCATAACATGCAGTGATGCCGGTCGTTAAGAAATGATATAGTATATGAGCACAATCAACTTGCCAATACGTCGTCTTTCCTTGCGTTGCTTTTAATAACTGAAAACATTTAAGTTAACAATGTTAAGTATCATTTCATTTTTTCATTATAAATGCAACCATACAAAGTGACCAAGGTTAAAGTTGTAATTAGGAAATGACTACAAAGAGGGCATAGACCGCCGTTAAACTGTTGGTGGACAAGCAAAAACTAATCTATTACCCATCCACCCCAGATAACCGACACGCTGCATTTCGATTTTCATTTTTCAAATCCTGAGATAAGTAGCATATACCAAGGGAAAGTTGACTGTTAAAATGTTAACAAGAAATGGGAAGGGAGAGGATATAATACCTTTATCAATATTTACTGAAAGTGAGTATGGTTTCATATGCTGAATTATCTCACTTCAACTAGGTTGTCCGCCGTTAGATGGAAGAATGAGTGTCATATTTCTCGTTAACTTTGGAGGAAATCTGACATGAAATAAGTGAGCATATTTCTTTACACCTAAGTGAAAATGTTCGACTGAAACAAATTCACATACTCTCTCTTTTAAAAACATCTTCTTTCATGGTGTTAATAAGTATGAAATAAATCATTTCATCGAATATTCTCCAAAACTTGTAATGGCAGTATACCAGATGCACTTCTATCTAGCCGAAAACGTAAAAAAGCATCCATACTCTTTTACAGAAAGATAAAAAAGAAAACCTTTTAGTTCTTTCTTGACAACAAGTCCTTTGTATTAGGTGGAAAGTTGCTTGAAAACGGGTTTGTTATTCTACGTGACTCAATACTTCACCGTCTCGTACTTCTCCGCCAAGAGGATCATTTATCATATTGCCTATATGATTGCAAAGAATTCCGGTGACTGCGTGCAATATGGTGTTAGTGGGGTATCAATGACCTCAAGACACTGCTCAGCGAAGCGTGATAATCATCTACTATATACTTCATCCGATGTTATTCAATGCCAAGGCCAAGTCTGTATCAGCCATAAAACAACAAATGCATCACCCTACACGACATGTTGTCAATTCACATCGGCAACCTCACTATTAGTTTGCCTTCTATTTCTGAAAAATTTATAGCACTGCATAAAGTATATTTGTAGTAGGTAAGTACTTGGCCTACCCTGGTATATTATGTTCAAATATCAAGCTCATACATTTAAATAGCCTTTTCAAAACCATTGTCAAAAAGGATATCGCTCTACACTTGATGATGTCAAATTTTAACCGAAACAAAAATAAACAAACCAGATTTCGCAAATTTTGTTATGACTTGTCCTTTCCGAATTTTGAGCTCTTGGCTCTTACGCCCCAATACAAAAGCTTCAGAACCATTCCCTTACTATTGATTCACAATGAAACAGTATCCTCACGAGACTTAGTAGTGGGAGGCATGATTGATTCTGAACGTCAATATTGCTTCTTGGCTCGCCAAGGGAGAGGTTCAGTAAAATAGGGTACTTGCTTCTCGGGGAATGAGGTTTTTGTTTCCTGATTAAACCTCAGAACGGCGTAACGGGATTGCTGAGACCGGGACTAAGACAAGGTCTATGTTATTCTACTGTCTGTCAGCCGGTACACTGTAGTAACATCAGATACTTCCTAGCTTATATAACACTGATTACATTCCTGGGCACTTTAAATTACTCATTTCGCAACCAGGCAATTTTCAAACAGTTATACTGACAATATTTTCAAAGCATTCACTAACAAATAAAACTGAAGTCAGTATATTAGAACTGTTATAAACACTCAAAGCTGCCATAACATTCTATTTGTATAGGTTCGTCTGCATGTGATCATGTACCAAATGTAACTTTGATATATTCTTTATGTGACTTGTTTATTTAAATTTAATTCACTTACGTAGGGATTTAATGAAAGGGCAAACGCGTAATACACTCTCAGATTTATGGTTTTATGTTCTATACTTTGGGGATTTATACCCGCACATCAAAATCTGACACATTATGGTAATTCATGGTTAAAGAATTTATTCTGAAATGCTTTTCATTGTAGTTGAATGCCACATGCTCCAATACCGACCCTACATCTATTTTATTAGACTAATCACCGCTTGGAACTAAAGATAAAATATTGACTACTCACTTCATCGACTGTAGTTGGCCTTTATTCTCTTTGACGGTCGTGACTGACCTTGACCTCCAAAACCAAAGGTCAACCAGGCATGCCAACTGGGCTTTAGATGTTAATGGATTTCTAAGAGACGATTAACTGCCTATTTTTTCTATTGGTCTGGATAAGCGAGGTAGCGATCTCGCCTCTGTAATATGCGTATGCATATATGACTATGCATATAGAGGAAAAGATAATCTGGTATATAGCAACACACATTAGTTTTGTGACTTACCACACATACCTACCACTGATTGGAGTGTTTATATCTATGAAAGATATTTTGAAACCGTTTGCAATCCAAACATGTTTTATTAATTCCATCATTTCCAAATTTTGCTTCAACATCTTTCGGTCATAACTGATAATGAATAAAACATCATTTCGTTGGCTTGTCCAATACAACAACTTAAAATACAACAACTTTAAGAGCTGATTTTAAGTTCATGCTTGACATTATAGACCTAAAATGAACATCTATTCTTCAAAGTGAAGAAACAAACGTCTATGCATCGAATAATTTGTCATACTTTTCTGTGGAATATATAAAATGGTTCCCAATAATATTCGTAAAATTGACGTAATATTCACAAGCTTTTAAAGTCTAGTTATTTCCGCTTCAACCACGTATGAAAAGAAAAAAACAACAACATCTTCTTACACTTCAAGAATAAAATTACCTAACAACTTCTTCTAGAATAGAACCGATGGAGTGATCATGTTTCTAATGGATCCTACAAGTGTTGTACTAAGTAAGAATTGAGTAAGAAAGTGAAGCGATCGATGTCAAAAAATCGTGTTCCGCTTGCCGGCTTTTTGTCAGCTGGAGCGTGAAATTAGAATAAAAGAGGAGACCTACCGCTTAACGAGCGATGGGTCGCGGGAAAAAAAGCAGAGTGGACGCGATGTTTATCTTCGAGGGAAGATACATATCATAAATAAAAACGTTAATCCGCAACAATTACCAGGCTCTCCCAACACCGGATAAAAATGACTGGATCTCGAACTCAATTCGACAAGGTCTCCCATTCATTACTGGTGTCAATGAAAAACACGATCGATCGAGGAGTCGGAACGAGAGACAGAAACTAGACCAGTCAGTTAAGCCAGGACATAAATCATGGTTAACTGAAGTTTGTCTGTGTGAGTCCAGGGCGTGTGGACTGGAATTGTCCACTGACTGACTAGTAAATTAGTGTAACATCGTGCAAGTTGAATTGTTTCTTCAGACATTGCAACAAGTGATTCTGATTCTAGCAACGTCGCCCAGACTAAGTTTGTATACTCAATCCTAATTTGCCATCTTCTGATAATTAATTCACTTGGATATTTATGTCAGTGATATCGAACGTTAAACATTGGCCTGGAACATACAGTTATGGCCAAATTCTGAGAGCACGCGATCTTTGAAAGTAAGGCTGGAAACACCAAAATTTGACACACCACTTGTAGAACCAGGATAAGCGTATGCAATTCGTCACACATGTAACGCTACGTGGTCTTCCCTAAATTGGACCTTGATCAAAAGCCAACGAGCGTCCTATCTAGTCTCCATATTTAACGGACATCGTGCTAGCGTCTCAATCAGTTGGGATTAAGATAAACAAATAGGAAGAATTTTCACTTCTTACGAACAGGGAAAGGAATTCTGATGGACAGAAGTTGTTGTTCTAAATGATCTAGCCGCGAATATACACTTTGAGAATGTCTGTCTCAGACAAATATTCCACCCATCCAATTTAGAACATACATTTGTCATACATGTATGTACGCAATAGCTGCATTGAAACACATTTTGGAAACTATGATCAACATGATGTTTTTGGACCTTCAGAATATTCAGAAATTTTACGTTCTTTCAATAAAATAATTGTATTCTCACTATAATCAGTGCAGTTACCAGACTGTGTTTTTATAACAGTGCTCCTTCTCATGTGAAAATATGTGATTTTTAAACGTCAGGCATCCCGAAGAATTACACCAGTTTCACCTGTAACGACAGAACAGAATTGCGCCTACTTCATGCAGAGCTTTGGTTAAAAGCTGCTAGATTGTATTTTGCAAGACAGTGCACCGACGTCTGTAAATCTTTTGAAGCCTTCGCGGCTTTGCACGATGCATTCTGGCGAGGAGAGAGTCTTAATTGAACGGTGCTGAAGCGAGAAGGAATGGCTGACTGTAGGAAGATTTGAGATCCTCACTGAGGCATCAAGGCCGATAACAAATGCGACTCCTGAGGCATGTGAGAAGTGATTATGTCCATATTTCAACGTAAGAGACTTAAGCTACGAGTAGCATGGCCTAACTACAAAATCAATAGGCAAATACAGAAAGGTTACTTGTAACAAGGTTGCAATGGAAAAGAAAAACAGTGATTAAAAATTTAAAAATAAGATTGGGGTGGGACAGTGCGCTTGCTATATAGCAATGCGTTTTGGCTCATCGACATGTAGCTGAAGAGATGACCATTTAGTGACCTACATCCAGTTTGTAATCAGCATATAATTTAAACTTCTTTCTCCAACAAAATACATTTTTTCACTGTGATTTTTCAACGTGATTCCTAATCTTACAAGTAAAGCTTTGTGTGGTTTTAATCCACGCTATGTCGTTATTACTATTAATCCAATCAACAAATGTAGCGCTGCCAATTGTGAACTCCTGTGAATTCCTAACTGGACACGAGTTCTGTTCAACCCTTGTTTAGGGAATTAACTATTTCATGAAAGCGGAGTATTTTTCGGCGTGTTTTGGCTTGTAGTACTAAAGATTCTTCATATAACAATTTAGTGCCTCTAATGGAGATTAGGCCGGTTATCACTTGAATTGCCTCCTGTTGTTATTTTTGAGTCGGATTACAACAAATTCTATCAAGTTATCCCATATACGATATCTGCATATTCTATGCTCGGACATATGAAACTTTTGCACATGAAATCAAGACATTTTCTTTCCAATGTATTTAGCCTTCGGAGGAAAGACAACTCTTTTTTGCTCAGGCAAATAACTGATCGATATCATCGTTCGATGATCCCTGGCTTTTCAATACCGTACCTAGATGTTTATATGTATTAAGCGAATCACTAAAGGTAAGTGATGAATGATATCAGTCTCTGGAGACAAGGAGAGATTTGGTCTTTTGAGGGTTAATATTAACCGGTCACTGTTTTGCCCACTCATCGATTATTCTTTATTCATTACTTATTGAATTGTCAATGGCAGGATGTGATAAATCGTCACAGATAACACACGAACATGCATACCACACTGGATATCATTAATAAACAGAAGAAATAACAGCGACCCGAGAACTGAACCTTGAGGAACACCTGCGAGCCAAAAAAGCCACATTCGAAATCAGGCCATCGGCGTCTAGCGCCTTTCCTGCATGCAATATACCACTTTTATCATTTACATTAACAGTTACTTTATTATACAAAAGACTCTAAATACATAAATGTTTGCCGTCATGTGATCTAATTTGAAGTTCTATAATAACATGAACGACTCCACGAGTGAGGTTGACTAGAGAGGACTGTAAAGGAGATTCAAAAAGAAATGCCAACATTGCAAACCTAAAGCCTTTTACTAAGGTGGTCTGGTAAATAAGGCGGCACTGAAAAAATATAGGATTGTGTGCCCGGCCGTCGATAGCCACTGTGCTTCAAAGCGTCATCAAGGACTCAAGGTCAATACAACATCAATGTCTGACAACAGCAACAACTGGGCACCAATCAATCTGTTCGTCAAAAGGCTATTGGCCTACAATTGTTATAGTATTCTTGCTATAGTCAGCCTTATCAACATACAAAAGGTCAAACATGCTGTCAATGAGTTTCCAACCGTAGGTGTCACGGGAAATTTAGTTAGGGATTTAATCAGTACTAATATTCAGGTAATTGTTCTTCGTACCACAGCCGGTGCGTGTAGCCGCGCTTCTTTTCTTTTCCGTTTGGTTGACGCAGCTTGTAATTTTCATGTGGCAGGGAATTCCCCAAGTAGGCTTACAGCGCAGAATAAGTCGATGTTTATCTGCGATTTGAACAAGCATGGTGAGGTATTCCCGTTCATACTATGCAGTACTTTTAAAGATGCAACCCCTAAAACTTACACACCATAGACGACACTGACGCCCAGGGTATGACAAAAGCTACGCCTGTGATTTGTAAAGACTAGCTAAAAAAATCAATGAAATATTTGATGCTCTCTAATAAATCAACCAATAATTAATTAATCCGATCCTTGTTTAAGGCGACCTCTACATGAGACAACGGTAAAATGTGGATATACACTGATGAAAGATTTATGTAGTTCCTGAATCCTGTCTTACTAATGAACATTTAACACAAGACTTTTTTTTAGTAAATTCTCTATGAAAGAACGAATATTATTAGTGTAATTCAATTATTATATTATTAGTGAGTCAAGGTGGCGTGCATTCACCTTGTAACTTTAATGTATTATTGTTTTATCACTGTGTGTATATCTTAATGACAATTTTGAAGTAAAAACTATTAATACCGTGTTTACAACGCGGCGCAGACTACTTGATGGTCCATTAAATGGGCAATATTACGTTACAGCGGCTAATGTGGAATTCAAACTACTAAAATTTAACGGATTATTTGATAGTTTAAAAGTCTGCTGGACTGACATCAACGTTAACATTACATTCCATCCTGGGATCAGCACAATTTAGTTCCTTGGAAACTCTGAGGAGAAATCTACAGCCAGTCAATTACGAAGTTCAGAAACCATTTGAAAATTGCAAACTGCAATTTTTGGATCGTGGGATGTCACATGGTAAGCGGTAATTTAGAATGTTATGGCTTTCACATTCTGTCCAGAAGGGGCTTAATTTCTTAATCAGTTTAGATTTATTATGTGATTGCAACCTGCATGGAATTAAGGCAACCCAAAAGGCTTCAAGCATAACATTCAGTACTTTTTAATCGAATGCTCCCGCCGTACGTGGGAAGGTCTTCCACCAACCTGCAGATGATCGTGGGTTTCCCCAAGGCTTTGCCCGGTTTCCTCACACCATAATGCTAGCCAACGTCGTATAAGGGAAATATTCATGAGTACGACATGAAACACCAATCAAATAAATATATATATTGAATGAAAATGTATATATTATAATAAATAAACGTTTAATATTCATGATCATATTTCAAGACATTCACCTCTAAAATATGGATAATTCTGAAGAATGTATACAAACATGTATTATTTAGCAAAATCATTATTATACTTTATGAAAACACGAGATAATAATTCATATATGTAAATTCTAAACAATTTGGAAGCCGATTTATGACAATAGGTGCAATAGAATGTTTCGCCTGTCACTTCCCCATGTGTTCAAGCGAAGTAACTCATAAACGTATTCCCGCTAGTGCAATAAAGTGATATTCCCTGTTGCAAAACTGTCGATTTATTCGAACATGATACTCTGAATGCCCTTCCCAAGTTTATTGCCTCCTAGTGTACTATTTTCCAGTGTCGAAAGGTGGGCGTTTAAGACTCATTGACGCGTATGGGAAAGGGAATATTTACAAAATTATAATAATTTGTAGGAGATAAATAATGTAACACCATCATGCTCACCGCTAACGCAAAAGGAAGACATAAGGTGTAAACATACCTCATAATTAACCAAATATTAAAGCTGAGATAAACGAGAAGTCACTACTATAGTGATATGTTCGTATTCTTATAAAGTCACTGAACTTTTTATATTATCTGTATTGTCGGAAGGTACAAATCTCCAAGGCGATAAGAAAAACAAACGTCATAGCTGACCTTTTCACTGAAAAGCTGTCCGCAGTAATCACACAAAAAGATTGTTTTGAAAAGTGCAATGGGAACAGACGGCCAAAACGCAGCAAAGTTATTCGTATCTCGGTCAGGTGAACATGTGTATGCTCTAGACTTCATAACCCTTTGATGATCGTCGGCTTGGTCACATGTGTAGTTTACGTCAGTTGACTATCCGATAAATTGCAGAGAGAGCAGATGGCATGCCGGCTCGCTGAAACATGTGACGTCACCAATCGCTTGGGCTTACCCACTTCTCGCGAGGAAGACGTCGTAGTTTTTGACAACCGCTAAAGTGGTAGCGATTAGATAAGTCAAATGAGAGAGGTAATTGAGAGCCGCGGACAGCACTCTCCCTCAATGACGGAGGTTCGCCTGAGAGGTGCATTACGAAAATTGTACCTCCCCACTGGCAAGAGTCTGCGAGATCCAAATGGAAGTGGAGCCGCGCAACACGCCACCATTCATGGAACACTTTCATTGACAAAACCGGAATCTTTTAAATTTCACCACATACTTAGAGAACCAGAATTACAATTTGAGCAAGTTTCTCAGAATATGGAGGGTTTACACATTGTGTGTGACTTCACGTTTGGGCAATGGCTTTATCTGCCACAGAAAATGTAGAAAATAAACTGTTTTGTCGCAAGTCGGGTGTTAAGTTACTTAAATTTTGTGTCGAAGACAAATCATTTATTCCTGCATGCTTAATATATACTACATATTTTGCGAAAGTGTAATGGATATGCATTTGCAATTCTATAAACATATCCTTTAAACTAACATTCAAAGAGGTAAACGTTTTCGAAATGTCACCACAGTGGGACTGGCTAAAGTTAAAGCAGACTCAAAGGAGATCTTGACAGAGGAAACTATAAATTTATTTATTTAATGCCTGTTTAACGCAATGCTCACCAAATTTTTGTCACTTTGTCAAACCGGAGTAGTGAGAGTAAACATCTGACTTTTGGCAAGTTAATAATTACATTACGAGAAGCATTTAAGAAAGGCAAAGGCATAAAATCATATGTTAACAGTACGCAAGAAAACAACGTACGCAAGTTAGGCATGATGACATTATGCATTATATAGACTGTAGGCATGCTATTTAAATCGTGTGATAGATATGCATTATTTTATCGGGCAAAACATTATAAAATAGTGTAAGAATTCCAAAGTATATATACTTACAATATAAATACATTTCGTTGTCTAAACTCGAGTCAGAAACAAAAAGGCATTATTTCACGTAGGAAAAGACTCTTTCTCAAAAGATGGCACTTGAAATGCAATTCTTTGCTTCCATAAGCCGACACAATGTGAGCACGGCAATAAATTATCTTCAGTGGTATACTGTGAGAGTTATTATGAGCGTGGGGATACATTGCATGATATTACTCGAGCAATGCTTCCATTCGAGCATATTATTGTGATGCCCTGATGCAAGGAGTTTTCCTTTGCCTTGTCGCCATAGGGACCCGTAGACAAAACGAGGGAATAATAGCATAGTGTCATCAACGACCAGCGGGAGTAAAAAGGTCAAATCGATGGGTAGGTCTTCACTTGCAAAGGATTGCAAGCCGTTTGGACATCAGACTATCCGGAGTTCCTGCGGCCAAGTAACAAACACGTTGACCCTTCAGACAAGACATGCGCAAAACACGTGTGAAACAGGTCTTAAGGTCCAAAAATGAAAAAGGGTTATTCCTCTTAAACGCCCTGAGGGGAGAGCTAATATTCCACAGAAAGACAAATGCCGTGTAAAACGATTCTCTCTACATGAACCCTCTTACAAATAGTAATTAAACACCATGAATGCATGGTTTCATATTCAAGCACAGTGAAAATCTGCATTACACATTTGATCGCTTTATATATTACAGGAGACCAAAGCATAATGTTCAACTCCAGAGCTAATTTAAGTTTCCGCCTAAAAACGTTCGCTAAATGAAGTATGGAATGCAACACAACCACATATGTCCACTAATGCACATTCATGACGACAATTATAGGAGTATCAATAGTATATGACCGCCATTGCAAGTCAAGGTGATATTCAAATTTTGTTTTTCTTTCTGTTTAGTGCAACACGACGCTTCACTTAGGCTTATCGAGATATTCGGGTATTTTGATATCCGAATAGCTTCATTCATTTCCACTGGGCATCGTTTTATAAATAATTAATTTGCAAGGGTTTTTCGAGAATGCATATCACCAAAAAGGCATATGTGCGTGAATAATTAACCACCAATGCTTCTCTAAGAAGCTACGAAGTTATCTGTTTGCTATTTCTTTCTAACAAATCGAATCCTGGTATCTTTCGGATATACCACATGAAGCAATGTGCACTATATCTGGCTTCAGAGATTATATTATCTGGGTAACTAACAAATTCAATGGAAACACAAAACTATTCGCATTCTTTTCCATGCTACTACAGAAAGACAAATGCCAGGTCATTAGAGCTTTAATACATTCAAGAAAAAAAAATGAAGGGAAGACACGTTCTGGGTGCAATAGACTATAAATGCTGAGTACGCATATTCACGCATCTTCATTTTGCAAAATCAGAAATCCTATATTAGCGGAGGTTGGAATGAAACAGTTTGCCTTTTTATCATGATGATGCATCATTCTTCTATTTGTCCGAGACTGGCCCGGATAGCACAGTTGGTAGAGCGTCCGCTTCGGGACCGGTAGATCCAGGATCAATCCTTGATCGAGTCACATCTAAGACTTTAAAAGAGGAAGTTGTAACTTCCTCGCTTGGCGTTCAGCATGAAGGGGATAGTGCAACCCGTATCAGTATAATGGCTCGGGCGGGGCGACTTACTTGCCTTCGGTAAGTCGTCTCAGTGAAGCAGCACTAAATAAAAGAGCGGTGGAAATCCGTCCTGCAACAAGGAGGCACATTACACGTACATGCGCCCTAATGATTCCTTCGTCGTCATATGACTGAAAAACTGTTGAGTACGACGTTAAACCCCAAGCACTCACTCACTCACTCTACTTGTCCGGATTACAGTTGCAGGAATTTCATTCTTGGAAAAGACAAGATGATGGAATGCAACAAAAGCAGCAAATTTAATGATGCTATTCTCTCATATGTTGTATGTTTGTTACGTGATACATAAACTGTAAGGTAAATGTTTGAGGCGACAAATGAAATATTTACGGCGCTGCGGCCACATTATTACCTTATCAAAGCTGCAGGCAACAAACAGTCAATGATATGACGAGGACCCAGTAGTTCACTAAATATTTGCTAGAAATTTTATAGGATGCCGTAGGCACACGAAACACCATTTCAGCTAACAAGCTATGCCAGCAGTAGAACATTGTGGCGTTTTTCGTTTCGGCAGGATCAACTCTGAACAGACCCGGAGATAGCTAGCTACATGTCAAGAACAGTTTACGCTACTATAAACATTATTCTCGACCGGAAGCAAATTTTCCAGCAGATCAGAAGGATGTATAAAACCAGACTGCAATCATATACTGCAATCATGTCGAGAGCACATTGCTCGTCCACTTTACAGGCGAAGGTTTTCTACACTGTTGAATAATGTAGGCCTTTAGTAGCGCTAATACTATTAAAGGTATAATATTCGACGGAATGATTGACTGGTTGATTTATACGATGCAGATAATGTAAGCTACACTTGTACAACTATCCAAAGGAATGTCTTCCTTGGTTAGTTAGCTCTGCTTCACTCACATCTGAGTCAACTGCGATATTCATATGCTAAGGTGCAACGGTCAAACATTAAAATTTCTCCTATGGAAAATACCAACCTATATGCATATAGCATTTGGTGACCCAGACCGGGATATATGAATATGTGTTACGTCTAATCATAAGTAAAAGTTAGGATTACGATGTTCAAAAATAAATTGGATTTGGTTTCCCGAAACTTGCTTTCTTGCTGTTGCCAGTCTTATGCGTCATGTCGTCTTCGTGTTTCGGAATTTCACTGTAAGGACTACAACGGTTTGCTTTACTTTAATAACATTCCGTACATTATAATCCTTTTCAGAGAATACCTTAAACGCACGTTTTAATGCATGTCAAAATAATCTCACAGAAAAATAAAAACAAACATGCGACGATACATTAGCCATCAATCAACAAAGGCTTAATGAAACATGCCATTTGAGAATACATTTTGTTTACATATAGGTGGAAGCATTTTACTAAACATTTTTTATTTTTATGCCGGCAAAACTTCACTACAATAGGAGGCACTGAAGTGTTTAGAATTGGAGCATAAATATATAAATATTGCTCTTGTCGAAGGCGATGAGGATAGCCGACAGTAGAGTTCGCATCACTTAGGATTATCATTTCTCCTTTCACTCGAAGTACATTTGCTCTACGGTATAATTTCATATGATACTTAACTCTGTAATATCTTCTATGCACTCAAACAGGCTAGACAGATTGCCATTCTAGACGATAACATCTAGCCTTTCTCCAGATCAACACTGCTAGAGCCACTAACAATATGCTCCGTTCATCGGTAAGAAGGTGAATAGACCATGCAGCATGCCGGTTACCTGTTGTCACCATGGCAACACACAGACGAAGATGACAGTAGCGGGAAGACATACACCGGCCACTGTTATCAGTTTCAGAAATAATGTACAACCTTTTTTGCAGAGCAGAATCTATTCCAGGAAGGTGTCTGCACTAATGTGTGTAAGTATATAGATGTGCTAAGGGGACAGTACTAGGGACTGGATGAAAGTCACAGAATTATGGTAAACTGAGAAATTGTTTACCATCATCGACCCGTGAAATATATGGAATCTAGATATAGACTACCGGTATTTATTAAGATCTGTGTTTTTTTTTTTTTTTGCCGTTTTTTTTTTGGCCAGCCACATATATCAGTCCAGCAGTACGTTCTTCTTTATTTTCGAATTAGCAGAGCTTCCAATCAATTGCTTTTGAAGTTGAGTGTTGAAAAAAACGGAAACAGAAGGTATGGTCCATTGCACGGGATGGAACTCTTCACAGTCCATTTCTCTTGTAAATATCGTCATTGTACATGCACTGTCTGTCTCATACGCCTTATATGCCGCTGTTATTTCAAAATTCCACCTGCAAAGCAAGCTGTGGAGGTGTTGTGGTCCTAGTTATCATCTTTAATAGGCTGAAACAACCAATTGGCCCCTTGATTTGATAATTCGTGAAATTTTGGCTTCTATGTGCCCATATTATCTTTACATTTTTAAAGAAAAAATTAAAGCCATTGTTGTAGCAGCCCAATTAGTATAGAGTTAAAGCCATCTTTGAATGTAAGCACATCTCCGCATCTACTGTTTTTGATGTTTTCGAAAAAATGTGACAAGTGCGGAAGGTTGTCAATGTTTATCATGACAACGGATAAATTTTGCGCTCACTAAATAATGGCATGTGTCTTTGTGTCTTTGTTATATTTATAGATGCTTTACAACACACGCTACCCAACAGTGCCCCAGAAGAGTTTAATATCAAGTAGACATTTGAGACAGATTTAACTTGGTACAACATAAGGACATTAGGCTAACTTCAATACACTATACGTCTTTGAATGACATTCCCTCCAGATGCAGATGGTGCCTTCGTCCTTTTTCACGGTTTTTTCGAGAGATAACACAGAAAACTACATAATACAACTAAAGTAAAAAAAGCGCACTAATCTGATGCCAAAGTTTAAAATTTCACCGTGTAGTAAATACAGTAATGCTCATATTCATTGGTGCTATGTCTAACCTTCAGAAGTTGTTTTATTTGAATTGCCTGTACGCAAAAGACCGTTGCGGGAGAACGTACATGGGTTTGTAATCAGCTTAACATGGCGAAAGGTAACGGGAAGTGGTAGACAGGCGGTGTCAGGCTGAGTGATAAGAGCTACAGGAGCTTCGTTCTTTGGCACTCAAGCCGATCTTCGCCGATAGCAGAGGCACAGCGATACTACCCGAGACTTAATGGCCTATCTCATTGTCTTCAGTCGAGGGCATTGCTAAATTAACCCGTAATTTTCCGTGAGAACTTGTCTTGTTGCCCCGGGCACGTCGTACGTGGGGTATACCAACGGACCGTTCTCTACCTAACAGCGTGGGTGTAGTTTAAATATGTATACCTCAATCGTGGAGAGGGCAGCCTTGGGTCTCCATGGAGCAGAAACCAGCGCCATTAAATGGAAATAGAACGAAAACCACTAAGCAAATAGTCCAAAGCAGCTGAGGATCACGGAAAGCATTTGGTTGTTTAATACGTTCGGGAACATTTGGGTGTCACTAGACCCATTATTTTGAAAGGTGGCACTGTTCACCAAGTTCCTCCAGTGAACAAAAATGGGTTTTGGAAGAACTGATGTTGGAATAGTCGAAAGACACGGGCATCAATAAACCTGCATATAATAATTCTGCAACTGATTGAATAAAGACTCAAAATTTTACATAGTGCCGTCAAGTACGACCGTTTTTATACTGCCATAGCAAGAACAATTATACAAGAAAAATATTTCGAGTACAACTTCTATTCTTCGACATACTGAGCACTTACCACTTTCATAAGATTGTTTGGTCACGTTTAGAGTCACTTCCAACCAGGGACTGAGCCCAATGTCGACATATTCGCTGTGCTGTCTCACTGGAACGCTATGCAGAAGACACCAGACACGACATAGAAGAGACTAGAGTTGGTCTACTTGGCGTATTTCCCTTATACTGAACACCAGGCGGGGTAGTATCAAGGTTACCAAACACTCCACGTACTGCTTAATCCGTCATCATTGATATGCAATCTTGTTTTAATCACCCGTCCTCCACAACTGCCTGTGTACAACATACAGGCGTTTCGCGATTAATAAACGAGAAAATCGTATACATTTACGTATATCATGCCACTAAAATATCTGATTTCAGTCCCGATATAACTGTTCCTCGTATCTACAATGGGGCAAAGCAGTAATTAAAAAGATAAACTGTTGTGTTCCTGAAATTTTTTTTTTTTTTTTTTAAATTATGTTTTATTTTTACTCCGGTGCATTAATATTAAGGAGGGGCCTTATCTACTAAGCAGGTTCCTCACAAGGACATATTATCACTCAAATGGAATAGGTGTTGCTTGTATTCCTTGTTGCTGTATTTGTAAAAAAAACAAACATATGAGCACAAGAGGGTGTCATCTGTGGTATTTAATAGTATAGTTGTAACTAGCGCCTTAACACATGATTTAAATGTTCCCTGATGAAAGGTATTTTAGAAATGTCTTGTCGGTTATGTACACTCTAAATATGGTGAAGATCGTTGCACAGGGAAGCAATTAACTGATGACGATGCAGTTTCGTTGTAGGGTGCACTAATAGGTTGTCTATGCGCATACATAGGCATGATGCGTGGTACTGAGAAGCATTATGGTAGAGCCCGAGGGAAACCCACGACCATCCGCAAGTTGCTGACAGACCCTGACGTATATGGCGTCAGAAACCCACATATAAACCAGAGCTTTTTGTGAGGGTTACTATCACCATAAATTTCCATATCCTGTCACTGAGTAACCATTTTAGCTGCATACTGTTATTATATTATTCTTGGTTTCCATTGGTCATTGCAAAACAACGATGTGTACAACGATAACGTGCACAAACTAAGCTACATTACACTCACAAATCAATCTCCTTCTAAAAATCCAATGATCTGCTACTAATATCTAGCGATCTTGTGCGTTTATTCTATTGCAGTTATTTCCCTTCATGTGTTCAGGGCGTCGGCTTGTTGGTATAGCAAATAATCGGACATGTTCAGCAACCTATGTGGCTTTCAGTATTACTTTCACAAAGAGGAATGTCTTGGCTGATAATGTTGTAGTTTATTGTAGTGGACAATATGGTAGTCCTTAGTATTCCCACTGAAATATTTACGAATACCAATAATGATGTGAAGTTTTTAGCTGGCAGTTAGATGTCTCTTAATACCACAAAGGATTACATCGTCATTCATAACGATCTGTTATCTTGTACGTCTTTCCTTGGATCTTTTCTGAAACAATAACCGATTTTACTTGGTTGCATCTCTGCCTCTAGAGGTTTGGCTAAGATATAGCACTGGGATGAACGATGTGAATTGGCGATCGCTGTCATATGTGATTTAACATTTTTTTCTAGAGGATTTCGATGTTTGGACAGCACACACTGTTTTTGCAAGTAGCGCGAAATAAGTGATCTCTTTTACTTTCACAGGCGAATTAATAATATCTTCCGTAAATTCAAATTGCTCACCATGAAACATTCCACCAGATGTGATGTTTATCATAGAAGACTGAGATCACCAATCAAAATAAGTTTAAACACCCGAACAAAATATGTGCTCAAAGGCTTATATCACTGAAATGCTTCGTAAAGCAAGGCTACATTCGCCTTCCACGGAATCTGAAACTCATTTGATCTGAGACTATTTAAACATTTTGTGTCCAATATAACAGACAGTTATAAATTAATAAAGTAGGCCACTGGTAATTTGCATTTGAAAGTGGTCATGGGAACTTCGTTATACATAAATTGCATACAGCCCAAAATCTGATTATTTAAATGGACAGATTCCGTACAGGTGGAATATAAATCACTTTACAGTAACTCCAATCGAACGTTTCCATTTGGCATGTCAGAAGGGACAGCAAGCCTTCCATTATTTTCCAACCCAGCGGCGAAAGTCTCAGTAGCACACGACATGTTTCCCAGGAGCCTCGCTCTCACAAGAAGATAAATACAAGCCTGAGGGCGTACCCCATTGGCTGACATTTTCGACGTGTCATGGCATGATTCAGCATTACCAGACACGAAAGGATCAAGAGAAGATAATCCTGTTTATCACAATCTCCATGGTACATAGCCATTCAACCCAAGGGAATCTCATACCCAAGACAGTTAACAACTGCCTTCTGTCAGGTGTAAATTCATGAAGGGCGATTCAAGTTGCACGTTACGGTTTGTTTACGCAAAATAAATGTTACTATGTCAAAGACAATGCACTACTTATGTATATGTAGTGTTATTGTAATAAAATGCAGTATTGACTCGGGCAATGTTCATTTTATCAGAACGTCAGTCACCTAATAAACCGATTCACTATGCAGTTACATATCACAAAACGTTCCTTCCTAGCCGCATTTGTTCTATCACAAGAAAGCACATGTATTTCCTGACCAGCTTTACCAGTTCCTGGGTTCACCTCGAGTCGGATAAAGTGACGAACAGATTTATTACACAATATTAATTGATTAGAATCTATGGCATTCCCGACATATTTGAACTAATGGCTGACAGCGAACAGGGGAGCAGATATCTCGGCGATCAATGGCATTGTGTTGTGAGCGGATATGGCACATGATATAGCCAACGGTCTCTGATGAATTCTTTGTAAACAGTACGGAGCACGTATTCCTTGTGCCTCATAGAAGCCACTCTGGAAAGGCAAAACCATGCAGTGATTAAAGATAAAAATGGATTCGGAGACAGACGGGAATTTGGTCTAGATTTTCTAACGTATTGATCAATAGCTAGCTGTTCTCAAAGACATATTTAACCCACGGATGGGCCGACGAGCATCGGACTACCTGTTGGTCGATTTGGACGTTGAGTGTGTCTAAACGACAATGCAGCGCTCATCGCCGGCCTATCACACTAGACCTACAACCGACACTGTAGGAACGTGGCGAAATGCAAACACTAAGGATCGATTTTGAGACAAACCAGATTAATTTAGCTAGTTGGAAAGCTTCCGTTTAATGTATATTTAGCCTCTACAAGTTCCGTCGCCATCTTGCCTAGCATGAGCCCGATATCAAACCGGATGTGACGATTCCATTTTACGTCCTACGATTTATAGCAATAATTGCGTGCATCGCTCCTGTCAAACCACATCGACAACAACAGAGAAATGTTCCAAACATCGCTTAAAAAAAGTACAGGTACCACATGCTGTGATTTTTGTATCAGTGTCACAGATTCTTTCAGTACCACACTATTTAAGTGTATGTCAATGTACCAGGATAGCTACCAATTCTACAGAAAATATTTTGTTCATTATGTAATTATCAAATTTTCAAACCATTTGAGAGATGGAAATCATAAGGCCAGATTTTCATGAAATTAGTTTAAACGTTAGATTCTTTTGGGGTGGAAAAGTGTTTGTCCCTAGCTCTTTAGGGCTGTGATTAGGCCCCTACGTGTACTATAACAGCGCTGTCTGGTTCCATAAGATTACTTTGAACACCTCTGTACTTCTGCGTTTTTGGTGCGTGTACGTGTGCGTTTTTTCTTTCTTTTGTGCGCACGTAATTCAACAGATGGCACCATCAGCAAAGCATAATAGAATCCAAAATGTCGTCTTTAGGAATCGGTCTCTTGAACTTAGCTAAATCATTTTGTTACCTGGCATGGGCCAAAATACACATAACTGGTGTATACCACTGACATGGTAGACATTATTAAATGTTACTTTGAAAATTAAACATGCTTCATGAATATTATTCGTCTTGGTGTAGTGTGTAACTGTATTAAGGCCTACACAGGCCACGAGAAACCAATATCACAACCACGTGATGAATAAATAAATAGTGGTACTTATACATTAGTCAAATATACTTTTAGAATTAACGTGCATCCAGAAGCCTGTGTGTATAAATTAAAATAAAACAATTATTTTAGATTACATGTTAGTCATGTGCGTTGCTTATTTATTTATTTATTTGTAGGTGGTGTCAGTGTGCTGAGTGAGTTTGGGATCCAAAATTGTTAATATTAACATAAAATCTTGAGGAAATTATTGTTCAGAAATACAGAATGGACGTCAACTGACTGTTTTGTGAGATTAGATCTTTGCCAAGCTTACTTCTTGTTACTCTATAGTAAATGCACAAGCGTTGGCTTTCGCCGTTTGAAAGCAGGTTTTTCTATGCCCAGAGCAATTCTAGGCCTATTTCTGTTTTAGTTGACATGTTTGAAAGCATGTCTTCATTAGATGTACACATTGAAACGTTTGAATTTGATAGGCCTTCCGTGGATATGTTAAGCACCTACAGCTCCAGGATACTCTGTGAGACTCCTGTGCATGTTGACAGCCTTTGTTACTCTTGCTCACCACCGGATACTGTGGCTGGTCAGTACCAAGACTTGTGCATAGAGGGAACAATCGATAAACACTGGTCAGTCGATGATCAGCCCTGAACTTAATGTTCATCACAATGGCCAGTAGGGCCTAGTCCTACGATTTATAGCAATAATTGCGTGCATCGCTCCTGCCAAACCACATCGACAACAACAGAGAAATGTTCCAAACATCGCTTAAAAAAGTACAGGTACCACATGCTGTGATTTTTGTATCAGTGTCACAGATTCTTTCAGTACCACACTATTTAACTGTATGTCAATGTACCAGGATAGCTACCAATTCTACAGAAAATATTTTGCTCATTATGTAATTAGCAAATTTTCAAACCATTTGAGAGATGGAAATCATAAGGCCAGATTTTCACGAAATTAGTTTAAACGTTAGATTCTTCTGGGGTGGAAAAGTGTTTGTCCCTAGCTCTTTAGGGCTGTGATTAGGCCCCCACGTGTACTATCACAGCCCTGAGTGGTTCCATGAGCTTACCTTGAACACCTCTGTACTTCCCTTGCTGGCCCTTGCTGGGCACCAAATAATTTGTCATTTCAGGTATCAATTCTAAGTAGGTGTTCCCATGTGTCATCGCTAATAAATCCACAGAAGCATGAAACTAGTGGGAACTGAATAAATTCTAACACCAACCGCCATGTGTGAATGCATACTCCTCACAGCCCATACAAGGGAGATAACTACTGATATAACTACTGACATTACTAGCAATTAGTATACTTTGTAAATCTTTTTTAATCTATTCTTTAATTGTTTGAGAAATTTTTTTATTCATTAATGTTCATTATGGTTTCCCTCTATGTCATTACTGGTGAGAATGATCCTAAACAATTATCCAGTATACGTGTCAAAAAGGTATAACTTGTCTAATAGTGGCACTGATCATTGTATACATGATTCGCTTCACTGTGGGGAGTATGCATTCAAACATGGCGGTTGGAGAGTTTCCAATAGTTTCATGGTTGTGTGGATTTTTTAGTGATGACACCTATATGGAATTCACAGCTGAAGCGACTATGATTATTTAGTGCCCAGTAGTAGTATATTAAAGCCAGCAGATGAAGTGATAGTATACGTAATCACAGCCCTACTGAGCTGGTTTTTCCCATAACATACTAACAACTCTTTACAACCCAACTGGCTTGGTAAGTGTTATATCCAGCGATATGTGAATGTTAAGTTGTACATAATCTATTAGTTCAGGACACAGTCAACTCAGTAGGAGGAAATATATACAGTTTTCACATCATGGTATTTATAGTCACTTGACTTAAAGTGTGAGCACTGTGGAAAACTGGCGCTGTATTTGTCGTATATGTAGTTATATGGTCATAGTAATAACAGTAAAAAGCGAGTGGGGGTGGTGCTTCTTGCTAAAATGGCAAGAATTACATTCACACCCCCTTCCCTCTACCTGCTCCTTACTTCAACCCCTTCCAGCAACAACTGGTTAGACCATTTATTAATTAATCACCAGGACAACTCTTCCATTTCCATTGAATCGGCCTTCGAATGTATTCAGACGACGCGAGTTGCTATCCAATGGAAAGCTGGTCAAGTCGAATGTCCAAAAATCCAATTAACTTAGTTTCCACGGCATTGAAATCTGGCACCTGAAGTATGACTAATATGCAGGCAAGTTCACGGTGGACAGGCATAGATTGCATGGTGTGAAGAACTAGGCCATCTTCAGCTGGTTTACTCCAGTGGATCCCAAAATTACCAGCCATATTGCTACACACAATATATTCGGCTGAAATCGCAAGTAAAGTTGATCATTTGTGCCCATTTAGTGCCACCAAGTAGTGTATCCACCCACACCTTTATCCAAAGGAATCCTCCACAACAGCTCTAGTACAAATGACAGCATCAACTAAGAGTTCTCTTGAGTTTTCTGTGAGATTCCTCGGTGTATTATTATTTTAACAAAAATCACATCTTTTCCACGAAAAGAAAATTTCAAACAATCAGTTGGCTCAAGAAAATATGAAATGCTACTAACAACATAATCACATGCCCTGGAAATGTCAGATGTTTGTTCATAGACATGAAGGTCACAAACTTTTAATGCAGGAAAATGATAACGCTTTTTTAATTTTTAATTCAAAGCTATCTTTATATACGTATGTTAACATTTGCTTGGGGTTTTACGACGTACGTAACAACTTTCAATCATATATAGTGTGTCTTCTTGTGGCAGTACATGCCGGTAGCAAGAAGATATCTATATTTTACAACTAGAAACATACGTACTCGCACTGCTATTGAATGCCTACAAAAATCTGTTTAGGATATATTTATTATTTTATCTATCTATCTAGACGTAAGTTATGTCAACTTACCCTTGTTATTTCATTTGCAAATGCTACAATTGCCATTATTAGACCATGCAGACCTCATCACTTCAATCTGGGATCTTAGGTTTCCTTTCAGAAAATAGTTTAGAGACACACCATAGGACACCACTTCAATTTACTTTACGTGTTATGGATGTGGACGGAATTTAAGGCGTCCTAAGGCTATTCCGGCCCTAACATTCAACTATGGCCCAAGATACATTCCCTTATTAAGCACTAGCCATAATGTTAATAAAATTAATTTTTCCTAACAAATAATAATGAACAAAAGTAACTGGTTATAAGGCCGTAAGTATAATAATCAGACAGGCATAAGGATAACCAAGGATTTGCTCAAACTATCAGTACCCTTAATCACTTTTCAAAAGTAGCTTTTAGGAATACTTTGAATGCACTAAAAGTAAACGTTGTGTCCCCTAATATCTAATACGAAACTGGTGTGTGTGGCTCTAGTGACGTCGATATCCAAAAAAATCAACCACAATAATAGAACTGTACCATTTTGTTCTACCTTAGATAGCATCTAATTATGTACAGTTAATACTCCCAACTAAATCTAGAAAAATCACATCCTTGGTGTTAAATCTTGCCGTTTAGCCTAAACGCTTCCGTTAGAAATTAACATAATTCGACGTATTGTGTGTTTCCGTTTCAGCACTTAGTTGAGCAAAATTCAATTGTACAGAAACTGCTCGGGCCCAATGACAGAAACACCAGAGACAAAAGACGTACAAAGCTTTATCAAATATGATTATAGTAGGGCACATATAAGTCAGATAGGGAATGAATTCCCGTACTTTAAAGGCACTGACACATCGCTATAACTTTAGTGTTAGTATCCAAAGACCAACATTGTTTCACCTGAGTTTCCCCTGCTTTCCCTGTGTGCTGCATCTCAAATTGCAATACCATGAAACCACAAAACAGCCAGCAAGGGCTAGATTTGAACGTCCGAGTTGGCAACTGAACATAATTGGGCTTAGCATAATGGTCTCCAGCGACATCGCATAAATCCATTTGGTATAGGAAGTGGGAGGCTCTCGCCCTTGTTAAATGCAAATTCAAAACTGCGTTCAAATGACGTCCATATCTTATTATTCTAACGCGTGTTTGAAAAGGAAGTTACTTGAAGTGTCGTTGGTGTGTAGACGATTCAACATGAGAGTTACGTAATCCACACCTTTCGTGAACCATTGCACGCTCCCAGGTACGGATTGTTAATTACATCCTAGGCCCTACTGGCCATTGTGATGAACATTAAGTTCAGGGCTGATCATCGACTGACCAGTGTTTATCGATTGTTCCCTCTATGCACAAGTCTTGGTACTGACCAGCCACAGTATCCGGTGGTGAGCAAGAGTAACAAAGGTTGTCAGCATGCACAGGAGTCTCACAGAGTATCCTGGAGCTGTAGGTGCTTAACATATCCACGGAAGGCCTATCAAATTCAAACGTTTCAATGTGTACATCTAATGAAGACATGCTTTCAAACATGTCAACTAAAACAGAAATAGGCCTAGAATTGCTCTGGGCATAGAAAAACCTGCTTTCAAACGGCGAAAGCCAACGCTTGTGCATTTACTATAGAGTAACAAGAAGTAAGCTTGGCAAAGATCTAATCTCACAAAACAGTCAGTTGACGTCCATTCTGTATTTCTGAACAATAATTTCCTCAAGATTTTATGTTAATATTAACAATTTTGGATCCCAAACTCACTCAGCACACTGACACCACCTACAAATAAATAAATAAATAAGCAACGCACATGACTAACATGTAATCTAAAATAATTGTTTTATTTTAATTTATACACACAGGCTTCTGGATGCACGTTAATTCTAAAAGTATATTTGACTAATGTATAAGTACCACTATTTATTTATTCATCACGTGGTTGTGATATTGGTTTCTCGTGGCCTGTGTGGGCACAGTTCTAATTCTAGATATGGTTTAGTACAGTTCTAGATCCTGGCATGATCTAAAGCAGTCTTAATACAGCCCATGATTACAAGCATGCAGGCCTGGTACCAGACAAAGCTTAAGGTATGCAGTCCTAGACAAGGTTTTGCACGGTCCAGTACAAGCCATGGCTCAGCACAGTTATTGTGGCAGACATGATTTCACATTGTCCTAGTTCCAGACATGGCTTATCACAGTCCAGTAGAAACCATGAATCAGAACAGTCACATGGCTTAAACCAGGCAGTCTTAATACCAGACATGGTTTAGCACAGCTCAGTACAAGTCATGGGTTCACACAATCCTAGTACCAGACAGGGCTTAGCACAGCCCCGATACCATACCTACCTTAGCACAGTCCTAGTACCAGACATGGCTTTTCACTGTCCTAGTACCACACAAGGCTTAAGGCAAGCAACCCTAGACAAGGCTTAGCACAGTTCAGTACAAGTCATTGCTCAGCTTAGGCCTATTACTAGACATGACTCAGTCCTTGTACCAGAGATGGTTTAGCACAGTCCTAGTATCAGACATGGATTAGCACAGTCCTACTACCAGACACGGCTTAATGCATACAGACATGGCCCCAGTGCCAGACATGGCTTAAAGCATACTATCAGCACAGTCCAGTATACGCTATGGCTTAGCACAGTTCTAATACTAGACATGACTTAGCACTCATCATAGTACTAGCACTCAGCATAGCACTAGCACTAGACATGGCTTAGCACAGTCAAAGTACCAGGCATGGTTTAAAGTATGCAGTCCCAGTACAAGACATGATAGTACAGAGCTCATACAAGACATGGCTTAGCATAGTACTAGCACTTGACAGGGCTTAGCACAATCCTAGCACTAGACATGGCTCAGCACAGTCCTAGCTCTAGACATTGCTTAATACAGTCCCAGCACTAGGCAAGGTTCAGTCAGCACGGTTCTATCACTAGGCAATGCTTATCACAATCCTAGCACTAGCCTTGGTTCAGCACAGTCTTAGCAATAGACATGGCTTAGCACAGTTCTAGTACTAGACATGTCTCAGGAAAGTCCTAGCACTTCATATAGCTTAGCAAAGTCCTAGCACTTCACATGGCTTCGCACCGTCCAATTACCAGACATGGCTTAAAGCACGTAGTCCTCGTACCAGGCATCACTTAGCGCAGTTCTAGTACTAGGGAAGGCGTACCAGACTTAGTACAGATACTAATATGATCCATGACTTAATGCACTCGCAGTACCAGACGTAGCCTTTGTGTTAACACTATTAACACTATCGGTAGCAAAATACATATTTATCACAGATGCATATTAACAGCTTTAGTTAACACTGGATTCATTTGATTTTTCTGTTCATAAATCTTACGATTATAATGACTATCATCGTTATTCATCATTATTTTGATGACACTTTGCTCATTCAACGCTTTTATAGCAACAAAGTACCATTTATTATTTTTAAAGAAAATATACCCGCACATACAAAATTTACCTTAAAATCTCTGTAAATTTACATTAATGCGAACATTCTTTACGGTGTCCTGAAACTGCAGTTTTATGGAACCCAATTTGGAAGACAATGACTCATTCCATTAGCTCTCAATATTTCACGCACAGGTCAACATGTACACGTATTGGCACAGCGCCAGGTGCTCATTGTCTGATCAGTAACTCCTTTAAACAGCTGTTGTCTCGTGTGCTTAGCGTTTTTTCTGTCAAAAGAGGGGGTATTTTCTCCATAATGAACACACCAGAAGAGCATGATTTATACCCAAATATTTATAATCTCACAAGACATGCAGAGATTTTTTCCTGTTTATTGCTTAACTCAACAAGAAGCATCACAACATATTTCTTTGATTCCATAATACATTTATTTAATTTTCTAAAGCGTTTCTATTCAGGAATTTTAAAAAAATGCATGGTGTCCATGTAGAAGGTGAAAAACAGACCAATCTAGCAATCACAAGACGGGAACTGGTTTAAACGCATCGTTTTGTAATTTTGCACCAACACCAAGCAAAATGTATGATAAGTACGGTAATTAATAATGTCTAGATGAATCCCATCAACTAATAAACAAAATATGCATCATCCCACGCCAATGAGGTGTCAAACTACAGACAGAGACATTTTCCCGCCCAATACTTCAGAATTTTACCCCGTCCATGAAGTCGATAGACACAAGTTTCCATGTGGTGTTGGCCTACATAGACATATATTAACAAAACTCTGTATGAACAACGCAAGATATCACGATTAGCGCAACCTAGGTCGAGAATTATACACTTTACAATACCAAGTACTAGTACCAAGGATTCATCATACGATCATCTTATAAACTGCTGAGTCGTAACCATAAGGATAAATGTTTGTAACAAACAAATGCCCACGTAAGGGGAGGCAACCGTGTAGAAACACACGAGCCAATGCTTACGATCAGCGCGGTTGCCTCTCATTTTGAACACCTGAATAGACCCTTCCTACCACAGGACCATACATTCAGTACTGTACAGGCTAAATGCTCTGCACTGTGACCAATTGGGTCACGCACTAAATGACATAAGCTCCCGTTGCTGCGGATTTACGCCACGATAATTTAGTGCCTTGACGAGGAATACTGGTTTCCATGCGCCATTCTGATTTAATCACACCTCAGTCACTATTTCTCTAAAATGCGGAAATTTTAATCCTGATTAAGAGTTTGGACAGGCCTTTGTAAGGAGAGAACAATCAAATTAAACGTTTCCTGTATGTGATAACAATATTGATCATTTCACACGGACTACATAATGCTGAAGTTGCAGCTGCCAATCAAACCCAACATACGTAGACACGTGCCGACAGGACAGATGTGTTGAGTCATTAGTACAGCTGGCAATTGTTACGTTTTGTAATTTGTCACAGATAAATCTTGTATGGCAGTCTGTAGAGTCAGGCAAAGGTTTGTGATATATAAGTATAAAATAAAATTGCACCTTATTCACATTCCAAAAAGAAACGCATGTTGAAGTGAATATATTAACGTTCATCACCTTTAAACTCAAACGAACTGAATAAACCAATTATTCTGCAACTGTACGTAAACTTACACACTGGTCTAATTTAAATAGCCTCATCAAAGCTCATCAAAAAATCAAAGCTTATTCAAGCGTTGTGATTTGTTGTAAATTACAATAGTCACTGAAAAATGACAAATTTTACTTCATACAAGCTATTGACTAAAAATCGAATGATCGTTCACATGTTTCGAATTTAAAAGTCAATAAGTTAAATGGCACCGTGCGAGAGGGGCACTGAAGTTTCCGACTTCCATTTTCGTGTCTTGTTATGCTTGACAGCCCACACAACTGCAGAGACTTAATTCGACGTTCAGTTCATATAACGCAAAATCCCACCGCCCAACGTGAATTTTCTTCGAACAGAACATCAAACTTTAATACCACCATAATATGCGTGGACAGACGTTGCCATTAATAAGTGGCATATCTTCCAATCAAGAACAATAAGTCCTTGGTAATAGTTACACAAAAGGGGTTGAGGTTCAAACCTCCGGTGACAGAGACATACATTTAAAAATACCATTGGCAGAGCACTGTGTGTCAGCTACTCCAGGAGTTTTGTCACAAACGTTTTGCTAATTTCGTCTAAGTACCAGTTGGAGAGAATATACCGACTTCCCGATCTCGTCTATCAAAACAGTCTTCAGAAACGATGCCACAGCTTTATAGCCGTGTAAGTTAACCCTTAGATTTGCGTAATGAGTATTGTGTGCTTTTCAACTCAAATCAGTATCAAAACTTAGACTGACTACCTGTGTACGAGTACATCACTCACAAAGCAGTTTCATTCTGTTTATTAAGACCCCAGCATGTAACCTACATACAAAAGTTTCATAAAAATATGACATATACGCAACAACAATCTGCCAGTCTGCATCTTGTATATATATATATATATATATATATATATATATATATATATATATATATATATATATATATATCCTTACATAGTCAACCGTTCTCTTGACATTGTTCGCTGTTTGTTGATGCTGCTATGGCAGAAGCAAATATATCCTTCAAGCAAATTTTACAGTACTTGTATTGAGACATATCACTAGTATATGAAACAAAAACGTCTGCATGTATACTGTAGTGGCTGGGCTTGGTTTTGGATACACAACACCAGTTGTAAGTGGTTATTTCCCTAACCAGATTTCCTTGCTAAACAGGAAATTTGTCTTTCCACTCTATAGGACAGCCTTTTTGCCTGATCAACTAGCACATGAATGTGTAAACAGATAAAGAATAATAAGATGACCGTCAAGCACATTTAAACGCTTATCGTGTTACATGTTATATGATGAGATTTCACCCCGGACCACTGTTCTCAATAAAGATAGCAGATATAATAATTAAGTTAACCTTGGATACAATTTTCAGTAAGCGAAACATATTTAATGTATGACTTTGATAAGGGGAAAATCTCAACGCCGCATGGGACAAAGATACTTCGAACAGATCTACAGATGCCTATATTGTATGTGTTTTCAGAAATAATCCATTAGATTGCGTTACACATGAACAGGGAAGTTTAAAGTTAATTTTGTATGACTAAAGGATGACAAGCATGAGTCTCCAACATATACTGCCGCCCATGCGAACGTTCTAAAACACTTCCACCCAGTCGAAGTGAGTAATCGAACTAACCTTTACGTGTTGCAGTGCACACTGCGCTTCACATAACTACACTGTTATGTTATTTACTCTTATTGAATTCATTCAGTGATTAAGTTTACTCATCTGTCCTCGTATTTAGGGTAATAAAAGAAAAATTTTACATGGTTAATGCATGTGAATGAGGGATTGATTATCTACTTGTTCCATAGATCCACATGCTTGAGTGATTGTAAATTTTATTATCAAGTGGACACGATCTGTTTAAATATAACAGGATCCATAACAGTGGATTTTCATACAACATTTAAGATGAAATGGCGCTGCCTCATGTCATGTATCAAACTGTGCTGCAAACTGACACAGAATCTCACCCGATGGCATGTGCATCTGTATAACGGAGCGCGTGACCATTAGACAGACACGCTCTCAAGCACAATATGCCATATATATTTTGATATTGACCTCCAGCTGTTTAGCATCCGCGTGCATCGTCCTGGTAACCACCTGAATCGATTTGCTGGGAAAGAACTATGGAGGATCAGAGTCGGTAAGCCGATGTACGCTATGCACCAAGGAACCATCAAAGGAGAGATAGGTAGTTGACCCTCGGACACAGAGTGTGCTGGGGGAGGGAGTAAAGGCACAGAGGAAATACAGACTGGTTCTCTATCAGCCATGTTAAAGACTGGTCTATTGACACGACACAGAACCGCCATTTTGAATAGCAAATGACAGCAGTGAGATGGCACGGGGCTGATCGAGTATCTGTGGCAAACCGTTTACAAGCCTACCCGGCTTAGACCCGACTCCAGCCAGCTGCAACCTTCGGTGCAAGCAGAGCAGACGAGTGTGTCAGGTCCGACCGACCGCGTTGAAAGACGCCATCGATAACCCAGACATAATGACAAAACATACATGCTGTGTACATCAGCTCATGCCGATAATAATCACCGGAGTTGTCATCTGAAATCACAAAGCCCTCAGAATTAAACACATCGTGTGTTAGTGCCACTGTTTGTTGTCTATTTTCAGTGCAGTGTATATATAAATATAGCTATACTGCATTTTAAATCACACACAGGTCGATCAGCTTTGTAAAATCAGGTATATTCTTTGGTATTCAATAATATTTCTATCCTTTGTTTTATTTGATAACATGCCAATCAGTTAAAAAGGAATATAATCCTACCCGATCATTATCTTAATTGTATGTCAGCATCTGAAGCTAGCGAGGTTGACTCAACGGTACAGACCCTGATCAGCTGTGGAGCTAATACCTAATTAGCATAAGCGTGTCGACTTACCCGGGAACATGTGATTTCGCGAGAGTGGCGCGTGGAGGTGTTGTAAATCATGGTGTGTACAACAATGCACTGTAGCCTAACATGATGTTCAAACACACTTATTTATTATGACATAACATTCTGTGTTGTATGAATAGCACACAGACAAATGTTACCAAAGATATACCAAAATCTGCACTTTAAAACTGCAAATGACCCCGTGAAGCTAGTGACTGCCTTACGTGCAGGTGCACATGTATGTGCAAGTAGTTTTATAAGCAATGCAGATTCGAATAATTCAAACAATTATGCCACTATTAAAACAGGAATAAGGAAATGGAAACAAGAAGATGAAAGTAACATGCCACATTGACACATGAAGGGACGTTACATCAGTCGTATATGTACTCGATTCTATGCCAGTTTACTCGGTTATATCCGGTATTCGCTGAAGGGTATAGGGGGTACAAAACGTGACGATATAGGTATACGAAAATGGGTACCACGAAATCACAATTGTGTATGCGTCTACCCGTGTTACTCTGCTGTTTTCCAATGGGGATAATATTGCACAGTGCATAATGGTTTAACCTCGGGTTTATCCCCAGCCGTGGCACTCCGATCTGACATCAGTCGGTGGCTGGCAATGGAGTAGTGTCGCGTTTGTTGGTGTCAGGGTACGCCAGGCTTGACAGGTCTTTCTCAGTGCCAGAAAGGAATAGCGCTTTTAATTTATAATGAGCACTGATACCCCAAAATCTAACGACCGTCTGATGAGCCAACGCTACTCAAATACTGACCCCAGAGTGAGGGGATGAGCGCCCTTATTCGTAGTAGGTACGTTTAGTGATGGACTCAACAGTAGCGCATACATGAAACGTTTACAATAAGGATCGTAATGTAAAGCAAAAACTCACCTATAAATGAGAAGGCAGTATCCGTGTTGCGACTATCCTACTGAGTTTAAATCCAATCTCATTTTGGCACATGTAGATCCAAGCCAAACATAAATCCAGCTAGAATGGGCAAGGGTCTCGCAAAGGAGGCCCGACTATTCACGGTCTCCCTTATCAAGCCGATTTCACCATACGACTAGAAACAGCCATCGATCTCGTGAAGCTGTGAGACCATCGGCCCTGAATAAATCATCAGCCAGACTGCGAAAACGAGGCTGTAGCCGCAGCCGGTACCAGAGGCGCAGACTCCCATGCACTGCTGATGTGCGGAGCTCTGTACTGTACACATACACCCTGCACACGCATCTGCTGGCCTCCTCGCGCCCAGTGGTTAACGCAGCAGGCTGTGATTTCGTCGTCAGAAGGACTAGTGGCGGTTACTGTCTGCAACGGTGCGGCTGTGAGTCGGTATCGGACTGCTCCGCCCAGGCGCACCGTTATCCAGGTCACTTTATACACCCGTGTCCTGTATGACATCTAATGTTACAACAACATGACCGGGTCCGCTGATCAAAATATATTGGATTTCATCACTTCACTCTACTGTTCAGACTGCTTCATCTACTACTGAACTTAACCGTTCACTGCATCCCGAACACCACCACAAACCGGACACTGTGCATTTTTCTAACGATATACGCCCAGTTTTCAAATGTTTAAGCCATACATACATAAAATTTGATACCACGTAGACAAATATAACATAACTGTGAAAATGTAAACTTTACAGATGCAGGATACACCTTCGTATGATAGAGCTTTGTACAAGGCTGCATTACCATGATTCGGAATGTCTCTTTTCCCCTACCCATTTCTCTCGGTTGACTCGTCCAACATGTGGCTTTCATAAGATAGCTTTCTGTTTCGTAAACTTTTTATATGTAAGCCTATGAGTGCAGTATTTAACTTTTCGACTTTATTGCAAAGAGGATAGCGCCCAGTTTCTGTCAGAGTGGGTTTCACATCAGTAACTAATGATTTCACTGCACTTCCAGTATGTATGAGAATGACATGAATTGGTACCAGGGACAGGCGAAACAACTTACCATTTGTTCAGCAAACACCGTTTATGTCGCTGCTTTCCGCGTGAAATCGGTTTGCTCTTAACTCTGTCAACGACATTCTTACACAAATCAGGAAAACGTGTTCTCAGTTAAAAAATGACATGACGGATGTCATTGATGAACTGAGGTAATGACATGTGGAAATATCATAGAGAACATATAACCATCAGAATATATTAATTGGGAAAATGGATGCAATAATTAAGGCTCAACGCTCACTACAAAGAAATTCCTACAGATGTACTCTAGCCACACTGCCTAGAGTTAAATAGCCAGAATGGGAGTGATGGTTGACATGGAAACCAGAAACTTGTCTGGAATGTTGTCATTCCGGAAACACTACATTATCACAAATCTACTTAAATAAGTTGAAAGCCATATATCAGATTGTTTGACTGTTATATCTACTTTACGTAGACCTAAAAGACCCTTTTCACTTTTAGTGCTCCTCCTATACTGTCTTTGTAAAAAGATCTGATTTGAACGACTTGTTCACATAGAAATGTCCACTAAAACACAATAAAAAAATCAAATCGACCTTTATTCAAAATGCCATGGCTTTTACATCTTTCTCTGCAATCCTATAAATTTTTTTAAACTATTTATATTGTCATGGAAGCAGACATTTGTTTTGAAAGAAAGTTGTCAAATAATGGTACAATTCAACGCAATATGTGAACCCGCCATATGTCCGAAATTTCAAAACCCACCCTGAAACGTCATATGGCTTCTTTATTGTCCACCTCTTCTGTGAATCACTATTACTGATACTGCATTTTCATGAACACCAGGAATGTGTTAACCATTTTTAAATAAGGACGTAAATTAACTCGACATAAATCTGCATGTACAATTCAAAAACCCAGAAGCATCCAAATTCGCAAAAGGGATTAATGATATTACAGTAGCGAGGAAGCCCAACATGTTTACTGAAGGGTTTAACTTCGTAAAGAAAGTACTTTCCTCTTGAGACATAGGGAGGGACAAACGGACATTGTGGCCATATATGCACATGATGTTTATAGGGGATTACTAGGCACATTGCATCACTATTTTCGTAAACTTGAATTCACAAGCGACTAAAGAAGCGTCCATACTCAGGACGTTGTTAATTGCATTAATAAGGCAATTATATATTCCCAAATAGGGGTAACAGATGCAGCCATCTTTGTTGAATTTACCTTTTTGTTGAATTTGCATGGGGTAAAATGCATCAGTACCATTGGAAATATTAAAGATACTTATATATTAAAATATCCAAAATTAACAAAATATTTTTACTGACGAACTACTTATCTGAAAACTCTTCGCAGATTTTATTCAACATTTGTTGGACAAGAAGATACTACACGAAGTTGGCTCCAACAAAAGTTGTTCATGATATGTCCACACTATATAGAAACCAAAACCAACAATGGGAAACACATGTTTAAGTATGACTTGACGTTAATGCACGTTGGTATAGAGTTGCTAGTTGCTCTAAGAACACATGTTTTAAATGTTAAGTACGTTGTGCTTATCAGCAAAACTTAACGACTTCTGTAATCGCATCACTTTTCAGATGGGTACATTTGTGCACATTCTACATGTGTACTTTATTCACAAACTTAGTAAGTCATGCCTATCGAGCTTTGTTCAAAAGGCGGTCAAAGTAACATACTTTTAGAATTACTAAAAAAACATTTTGTGCTCTATGCTCAATGCTTCATGGCCAACCAAGATTTTGTCATGATGGAAAGTTTCTTCATGATGAAACGAATGAACCACTCTCTTTTACTTGTTTTTTAAAGCCTCACTGTAGTGTTTACCCAAAGTTGTATATGCATATGAATATAGTAAAACGCATGCCGCCAAATGTATCATGCAAAGACACTGCTGTCCGCAGAGTCTTGCAAAATATGTTATAATAGAATGCTACCCCCTAATTTATTTTCGTGAGTCAGCATTATTTAAAACCTATCTTCCGGCTGCAGTTTACTCAACCATACATTTCTTATTTACCAATTTGTTTGAACTGCATCAAACATTGTATTTATTCAGTTTGTCTTTAAAGCCATGCTCACTTATGTGACGACGGCGATCAGGTATATAGGTTTAGACAACCGGAGTGCCCAGAGTACACCAGTGACCTTCGCCAGCTGGTAGCAGAGAAATTTAACCTGTGACAACCTGGGGGAAAGTAATCTGCATGGAAATAATAATTATAATAAGGACGAATTTAGACAAGAGATTTAAATAAGGAAGAAAATTGTTTTATTTTAAGTAACAGAGACAACTCATTCCATTCACGCGGTCCAACTATTTTACGTTAGTAAGACGAAAAGGTAGACTTTAAAATAGGCTTACGTGAGTTTAGTGGCTGACCACGCACATTGTATTGGTAGACATCTGATTGCCTCTGAAAATATCCGGAGAAACTAAGATGAGATGGAAAACTGTTACCTCAAAGGGTATTGCCGTAAAAAGAAAGGTACTAATAAATCAGGGAATAGTACAAAATAAACAGACACTTCTAAATAATTGAGAATTTAATGCAATTAATGATACCAATGTTTATACAAAATTTTCCATAGTTCATATGAATATTTATTTTTCCAATTTAACTTGTCGCTAAAGATTATATCGGGAAATTTAACATTAGATACTCTTTCAATAACTTTTCTTTTGCTAAAGCAAGACAGAATTGAAATAGAATGATAATTTTGGAAGTTCTGTAATTAATTAGACTTATACAAAGGAGTTACCTTAGCGGATTTTAAAATGTCTGGAACTTATCCAGAAGTAAATGATAACTCTTAATATCGGCAAGAGGTTGAGATAGTGGTTCCGAAACTAATTTAACTAGTGACATCTTTTTATCATCTACTCCACGGGCTGCAGATTCAAGATCCGCTATAACTGATTGTACATCAAGTGGACTTGCATTATGTAAATAAAAATCATTTGGGGTAGCATCACCAAGGCAGACAGTGTATATTTTGCTGGTGATAGGCATTGTTTCATCAATCTTCACCTCTTGCCAGTTTACCTCAGTTAAGGGGTTTTTTTTCAACTGTTCATTTAAATGCAATTTAACGCGACTAGTGTAAAATTATGTAGCATTAAAAATATTTACATAGCTTCTCAAATCCATTTTCTGAAAACTGTTTGTGTTTTCCAACTGATACTGTGCACAAAGCTCATGTCATGGTAGTAAGATGCACCTTTAAGGCTCTATATCTGGCCAAGTGAAGCGTCACAATATACACCGCAATAACAGTCATACAACAAAATTTACTGGTAATATGGAAATTGCTCATCGGCCTTCAGCACATTCACGTCTTATAAGTTGAATCAACATCATTCTATATTTTTTTATCTCAATCTGCGAAAGCCATGGAGTTAGGGAGAGTGCACGTTTTCAGACATATATAAATAGTTAGAATAAAACCGTAATTGCCTCACATTGGCAAGTGGCCTTATTTCACCGGTTATGTGTGATCATTTGCCAACAATCGCACTGTCATCACTGCTCTTGTTTACTCTCCATGGTGTAGTCTTTTGTATGAGTTAACCATGCAGCGATAGCCATTGCGATATCACTCTGAACTTTGTAGATATCGATAAATTCTAATTAAAACAATAAAAGCTGAAGCCGTAAAAGCTAACAGAAGAAAGACAAGTAAAACAGCAAATAAAGATAAAACCATGAAAAAAGGTCAAAGGGAGAGGATAGATGCTAGAGTATATCAAATACTTTGAGCTACATCAAATACTTTACTATTCCTCTCACATGAAAACACCCATGTATAGATAGTGTAAATAATTGTCAAAATTGCACGGGAAATTAATTAATTAAAGTTTAGCACGTTTTGGTTGATTAATCATCCATATGTTTGACTGTCTGGTATTTTCAATGACTGTTTAAATTTCAGTACAACTAACTAATTTTACTTCCAGATATGCACTGTCAACAGAAACACCGTTCGTTTCTATGGGTTTGATAAAGGTGGAACGATCATTTGTTTTAACAGGATCGTTGCTGGTGGTACCGTCAGAAGCAGCAGTTTACTGGTTAGTGACACCATTTACTGTGATGAAGACAAGTGGTACTTTGAGATATCATGAAGAAGACAGCAGGACCAAAGGCAGTAGTTTGCTGGTTAGTGGCACCATTTACTGTGATGAAGACTAGTGGCACTGTAGGATATCATGAAGAGGACAGCAGGACCAAAGGCGGTAGATTGCTGGTTAGTGACACCATTTACTGTGATGAAGACTAGTGGCACTGTAGGATATCATGAAGAAGACAGCAGGGCCAAAGGCGGTAATTTGCTGGTTAGTGGCATCATTTACTGTGATGAAGACTAGTGGCACTGTAGGATATCATGAAGAAGACAGCAGGACCAAAGGCGGTAATTTGCTGGTTAGTGGCACCATTTACTGTGATGAAGACGAGTGGTACTTTGGGATATCATGAAGAGGACAGCAGGACCAAAGGCGGTAGTTTACCGGTTAGTGACACCATTTACTGTGGTGTAGACTAGTGGTATTTTGGGTTATCATGAAAAATACAGCAGGACCAAAGGCGGTAATTTGCTGGTTAGTGGCTCCATTTACTGTGATGAAGACTAGTGGTACTTTGGGATGTCATGAAGAAGACAGGAGGACCAAAGGCAGTAGTTTGCTGGTTAGTGGGCTCTATTTACAGTGATGAAGACTAGTGACACTGTAGGATATCATGAAAAGGACAGCAGGACCAAAGGCAGTAGTTTGCTGGTCAGTGGCATCATTTACTGTGATGATGACAAGTGGTATTTTGGGATATCATGAAGAAGACAGCAGGACCAAAGGCGGTAGTTTGCTGGTTAGTGACTAGATTTACTGTGATGAAGACTAGTGGTACTGTGGGACATCATGAAGAAGACAGCAGGACCAAAGGCGGTAGATTGCTGGCTAGTGCACCATTTACTGTGATGTAGACTAGTGGCACTGTAGGATATCATGAGAAGACAGCAGGACCAAAGGCGGTAATTTGCTGGTTAGTGGACTCCATTTACTGTGATGTAGACTAGGTGTATTTTAGGATGTCATGAGGAAGACAGGAGGACCAAAGGCGGTAGATTGCTGGTTGGTGGCACCATTTACTGTGATGAAGACTAGTGGTACTTTGGGATATCATTGAAGAAGACAGCAGGACCAAAGGCGGTAGTTTGCTGGTTAGTGGCACCATTTACTGTGATGAAGACAAGTGGTACTTTGGGATATTATAGTGTTTGGTAGCCATCTTCTGAATATCGGAATGAGACAGTGAACTTATTAATGTTCCTTGTGGATTATAGTGACTAGTTTGATATGTTTTGATAGTACAACATTTACAGTGATGATGGTGAGTCGGGTAGTACTTGTCAATATTTAACCATTGGGCATTGGTTGTCGGTAACCATTTGTGTTTGTCTGTCTGTAGACACGACTTTTCCATGCATCTTCTTCCAAATACTTGGATTAAACTTACCACACATCTTGCTATCATCTGAACTTATGCATGTTTGAATTCACTGACAATCGGGTAATTATTATACATAAGTACGCCTATTTAGGACTTTACGTAACAGTGCTTTTCCTTGTAATAAGATTTTGTCCCTCCAACCAAAAACCTAAAGTACTGACACCTCATTTCCACGACTGCATTCAAACTGGATGTACCAGTAAAGGAATCAATACACATCACGAATGGCCCATGAAACAATCTATATAAAGCCAAACTAAACAACATTAAGTCCTATTATTTCTTTTAAGGTTTTTCTTTATCTTTGGAAAAGTTGTGGGATCGATGGGGGTATTTCAGACATCCAGAAACTAGTTGAGTCTGTTTACTGTGATGTTGGAAGTGGTACCTTTGTTTCTAGCAGTGAGATGTCAGATGAACCAGTGACATCCGAGTTGATTTGATGTTAGTTATATTATTCAATGTTTTAATGGGGATATAATGATACTTTTGGATAAACAGGGAGCAGAATTGAACCCAGTGGGCGGTTATTTGCATATCATTTGTTCGTTTAACTGTGATAATGAGTGGATTTTTAATTTTGGATTGGAAGTGAGGAACTTGAAACCAAGGTAGGGTAGTCACACTTTAATACTGTGATGATTAAGACAGCGGTGGTTTTGGATGCCCTGTGCAGAGTAGCGGTTTATTAGTCAAAGTACATGTACACTGTATACAGCGGGTTACATTGGTTGCCAAGGTTAGTAGTCACACATGACCGGTGATGGTGAGACAGTGGTAATTGTTCATAAGGACAGTACTTTGTATAATGGATTATTATTTTGAGGATAATAATGCTGATAGTTATTGACATTGCTGTGAAGATAATTATTGCGATGGTATTTAAGTCCACGTTGATCAGGGTAGTGATTTAAGGGTGTTGCTAGACAATGGTGTTAGTTTTAAAGTAAATTCTGGTGTGCCAAGAAATGAGTTACAATCTCTATCTCAATATATGTGTTACCATTCCTCAAAATCATTATTGTTTTTTCTAAAGCATTCTTGCTACAGGAGAGCAGGTCACTCTTACGCTCATTTCATATATAAGTTTTAATTTCAAACATATAAATAACTTTTACCTGGTTCAAAGGATAGTGAAGGGGATACTTGCTATAGAAATGCTTCGACAAACAACATGCAGGAAGTTTGTAGATTACCCTACTGTAATTGTTTGCGGGAACTTGGTGACGATAGGAGGTTGACTGTGCTGGTGTGGCCGTTTGCACAGTCTAACCTTCGCTGAAGACAAATTGTCGACCACCAATATGACAGTGGTGGTTTGCGGTGCTAATGATCGAACTGATGCTATTGTACATCAGGGAGTGGCACCTGTACTTTGTGGTGTTAATGAAGAACTACTACTATGGAGTGGCAATGATGATTTCTGGTGTTAATGAAGTACTAACGCTATGTTTCAATATTCTTCATGACGGAGTGGCAGTGGTGGTTTGAGGTGTGAATGAAGCAACTAACACTTTTCTCCTTGAGGGAGTGACAATGGTGTTTTGTGAGGTTAATGAAGAACTAATGCTATTCTTCGTGAAAGAGTGACTATGTGGTCGTAATGAGGGAACCGATGCTGTTCTTCATGAGGAGTGGCAGTGGTGTTTTGTGAAGCTGATGAAGAACTAATGCTATTCTTCGTGAGAAAGTGACATTGGTGCTTTGTGGTCTTAATGAGGGAACTAATGCTGTTCTTCATGAGGGAGTGGCAGATGTGGTTTGTGGTGTTAATGAGGAAAATGATACTATTCTTCGTGAGAGAGTGACAGTATTGGTTTGTGGTGTTAATGAGGAAACTGGTGCTGTTCTTCATGTAGAAGTGACAGTGATTGTTTGTGGTGTTAATGAAAGAACCAACACAAAGAATCATGGTGGTATTAATATCTATTCTTCTTGAGGACTAGGCAGGTTTAGTAATGAGATAAGTAATACCACTATTCTAGAGAAACGGACAGCTGTGGTATTGTTCTTAAGGAAGGGGCATTGGTTCTATTGGTGCTAATTGAGTAATTCTTTTAATCTTGAGGAAGGGACAAGTGGTTCTATCTGTGCTAAGTGAGGAAGTGATCCTTTTAGTCTTGAGGAATTGACAGCGGTTCTATTGGTGCTAATGGAGTAAGTAATTCTTGTAGTCTTGAGGAAGAGACAGTTGTTCTATTGGTGCTTATGGGCTAATTAATTCTTTTAGTCTTGAGGAAGGGACAGTGGTTCTTTTAGTCTTGAGGAAGGGACAGTGGTTCTATTGGTGCTTATGGACTAATTAATTCTTTTAGTCTTGAGGAAGGGACAGTGGTTCTTTTAGTCTTGAGGAAGGGACAGTGGTTCTATTGGTGTTAATGGACTAATTAATTTTTTTAGTCTTGAGGAAAGGACTGTGGTTCGGTTAGTGTTAATGGTATAATTAATTCTTTTAGCCTTGAGGAAGGGACAGTGGTTCTATTGCTGGCATTCACGTGGGGATTAAATCCATTAATCTTAAATTAGTCTCTTAAATATCGTTTTGGGTATTGACTTGATATGGTTGACTACAACGTGCCTTTTTTTGACGGCTTGCATACGAGTGTCTACTTCGACATGTGGATTCAGTAAGGGACAGTCATGCTATTTGTGGTAATGAATGGTTACTGTGGTGACGCTTCTTGTTTTTTCTACCAGTTTTATACAGTTATTATAAAACACAGTTCAGTAGTCACGAGAATGCGTGTATATTCAGTCAAACTTCTTGAGTCGGTCATTATTAATCATTATTAGCATTATAGTCGGATATTCGTTTCCTCTTCCCCCCACCCCCCAGTAAATCATCAACTAGAGCGTTTTTCGCGCTTGTCCCTTAGTACTTTGTAAAGTCAAGCCAAATCAAGGGCAGTGTATGAATGTCATGTGAATACACAGTGACCGAAGTAGGCGTTATATCTAATGAATATGACCTGGGGTTATTTTGACACCTAACAGGGTACATATGAACCCTGATATAGAAAAATCGCACGTCATTTCCCCCGGGACTGGTAGAAGCCTTTCCGTTAATGGAAGTCTTGTCGGATAAAGGATTTGAAATCTTGGTTGTACCTTTTGAATTTTTTTTCGCCTCCTACGCATGGATAATATACGCCTTTTTGCTTGATCAGGTGTAAGCAGTTTTACAACCAACTTGACTAGCAGTCTATTTGTAGTTCTTGGAGGCCTTCCTAAGCTTTCGTTTTGTCATTTATCGAAGAGTGAATGAATCATTCTTTTTACTTCGTTTAATTTCATAAATATCACTTTGGCATTCGTTGGCAATTGCCTCTGACCACAAAGTTGACCTTCCATCAGGTAGTGTCCCAAAATAGGACCCGGAAAATAATCGGATACACGCTTGAGTCGCAACGATTTTTATTTGAGCGCTGAGAGACGATCGAAAGCATGTATACGGGTAGGTTATATCTGGATCGTCTAGAGCTATTATTAGAGCACTAGCCAAGTTTAAGCAGTTCCACAATGTCAACGGCACATGTCGGCTTTCTGCGATTTATCTCCTAGCCTGTTGGTTCAAGTCTTTCTGATTTCCTTCAATCTTTTCTCAATTTTGGTTTTTGTCACGCCGCCATTTCTTGATAACGCGCGTCTTTAAAGCATTAATTCAGTTAGACAAAACAACAAGGGGTTATATTTATCACCGCATAGTGACAAATCGGTCAAGAGCCTATCACACCGATTATAGCCCGAAGCGGGCAGAGTATATCGTAACCCAGCAACAAGCAGCCATTTGGCAGCGTATAGTGATTGTCATACAGACTTTTGATCACTTGGTTTTTATCTCCTATCTCTGTATCTATATATAATCGTTTTCAAAGAAACAAAATAGGAGACGAAATCTGTTCGCCAAGAGATACAAATGTTATATTTCGATTAATTACGAAGTCTTCTGTCATTAATGTAATTATTTATGCGTCTGATACTTAAGAAAAGGGGCAAAGCCGTCTAGTATGTTGACCATCAATAGCTATATATCAGTCACCACATCCAGAGTCTGTGTACATGTATTTCTGCCATTATCTGTCAACTAACCAAACATGGACCACATTCAATTCATATAAATTCTAAACATTGCTTTTATTAAGTTATTAAAGTGCTTTTGCATTTAGTGAACATACTCATGTACATGTATCTGCTCTTAAATTTAAAATGGCTTAACAAGGTTAATGTTCAAAATTTATAAGGAATCAGTGCCATCGATCTATTCATCATGTTGAATTAGATCGCCACGTTGGATATATGAACAGTTGCAATCAAAGCGCAACTGAGATACATTTCTGATCATGGACAACTTATCAACTAGCATAGTACCGAATACTAATTAAATTATTCGCCTAGAACATTTCATCAATGAAAATTGTTCACTGTTGCTCTTTGCGTGAATCTGTCATAATTTCTCACTTTATATACTTCCTTTGTTCTTTGGTGGATTCTGTTCAACGTTAGTTTAGAAACTGGTCTTGCAATTACTAATCCGGAACGTCCGGAATGGCTAACGACTATTCGAATGTCTGTTACGACGCTTAGATCCAAACTGAATCTACTCGTATTATAGTCCATCGACTCATGGTGATGTGTTACCAAGAATGGCAACTTGTTATGCCTTCGCTTGTGGTGGATCAGTTGTTAACACTTGGATGTACTGTGTATGTGAATGATTATGGACAGTCTTTTCAGATAAAAAACAACCCATATTATTCTCTCATGCAAAGAGATGTAGTGACAATGTTCACTTTATTGAGCTTATGAGCTGGTAAAGTTAATCTACCAGATACACCTCACCCAAGTACTCACTTGTAGTTTCAAGCACAAATCTCGGTCATAGTATTACCTCAAGCTGGAATAATAGCATAACAGCACCAGTCTACAAAATGTTGTACCGGTACTGGAATTTCTGGCAAAACATACAAATTGATGAGAAGTTATTAGCAGAAATAATGTTTAATAACCAGTCAGTTCAACGAAACTAATGTTGTTTTACTTTCGGTGCGGACACCTTGTGGTCTTTATCCCAGTCACTGACTCATCCCTACTTCACGAATTCATCACAACTCTCTGCTAAAAACCACATTTACATGTACCTAGTCACGCACATTTAGACTTAGCTTGTCTACTTCGAGAGCATGTATGACACATGCCATGCGATGAGCTCGTACCCACAATTCAGTACTCAAACGCCACACATAATTTTTTTAAAAACCTGTAATGACTCCTCTCTCCCGTCGCTTGTAGTGGTTCTGGGTTATCCGAATTTCTTTCCCAGGGGAATACTTCTGGAAAAGCTAAGTAACTCTCACTCCTCCTAGCCTAGACCTTTTCGATCTTTCTCCTCCCCAGCGTAAGGGATTACTTAATATTATTAAGAACATGAACATAAGCAATTGCATTCATAAGATTAACCACTTTCTGTGTAGCGGCCGTGTATGACCGTTTTATGTTATAAATATTCTCGTGGACATGTAATATAACACTTAAAAGCCCAGGTGCTTCCACGCACAGTCCAATGTTATCGTGTTAACACGTGCATTTAAGTGGAAACCCCAAAAAGTGCTTATAATGCAATGAAAGACGAACACAAAGACGATAGTGTATGCACTCTGACAAATATATGAAGTAACTAATAAATGTCAGGGAAAGGCCAGTGAATAAGTGAGATAATAATAGAGAAAAAGCATAATGATACATACTTAAAAACTGAGTAATTTTCGGAAAACATGATAATAAGGGAATCGAAAGTCATTGAGATTCCAATGCAGATTACCTAACTGTACAAAATTAACTACTAATTGGACAAAAGATAACAACGTCAACATTTAAACAATATCCATGACACACATACCTCATATTTATCGATGCCATAATTTTCTAGGTTTATTTGCTGGCCAAAAAATTTGTTCCGGGTTCGACTGTAATTGACTCCGATACAGTTGTATATGCATGGTTTAGTGCTGCTAAACGTCAATTATCTACCATTAAATATGTCAGTCAGTTTGTTAATAAATTCGTAAATTAATATAAATTTACATATGTAGGTTACAAGTTTTCATGAGCAAACTTATATACAAAGGCTATACATGTATATTTGTCACCACGATGGTGTTTATTGACTTCTTGGGAGTAATTCCTTCAAATGCTCTAACAATTTTTCCCCAATGTACCGTAGACAAGTAGTTTCTGCCGTTTGTGGGGAGAGAATCCTAAATTCTTTTCAAAGCTATCCTACCATCACCCCGACCACAAAATAGAACAGGTGGCATTCACCAGTAATGAGCAAGTATGTACGGTGTCGTCACTGACGGGTTTTATTATATGACAACAAGTACAACTGTTGTCCGAAACCTGCAGTAGCAGTCAGATACATATACATTCCTCTGGAGTGAATCCGAAGGTTTAACGGTGAAATTAACACTAAGCGTACATAACTGTACTGTAAAGCGAAACCGAAAGCTGTTCAATGGAATTTGCACTGAGCAGATAGAAAGGTGATAAGACGCCGAAAGAAACGAGGAAATGAATGCGGTGCATGGTCACTAATGCGGAGCACAATAAAACTGGCAGTCAGACGTTTCAAGAAATGGTGTGATACAAGTGAATAAATGAAAATAACACGCAGCTTATTTTATGCTTTATTAGCTGGAAATCTATGACAAACAAGATCTTTACATACGCGATCAGCTCTTAGTCAACATCCTGCAGTGAACGTTGTTTCTCCATGAGACATCACTTGCTTTCCATTTGAACAGAATGATGCCCTGTTATTTAAAATGAAAATGAATTCAAATTTAGGACCATTGCTTTAAGTGTGGTGCCATGCTAGGCTTTCGGCACCAACTATGTTTTATAATTACAAAATCTCCCGCTTCAATAAAAGTTTACACTAATTTTTCGCTATCGAAAAAGACAGAAAGGTATTAACATTCTTTCGACCCACTTAACATAATACGCGAACAGTTTGACTAAGAAAGCGAGATTCACAACTTTTAGGAGTTACACTAGTCATGTACCATGTTTATTTATACATAATGTGTTAATATTTATTTGATTATTGTTTTACGCCGTACTCAACAGTATTTCTTTTATACGACGGCGGCCAGCATTATGGTAGCAGGAAACTGGGCAGAGCCCGGGGGAAAGTCACAACCATCCGCAGGATGATGACAGACCAGATGTGTAAATAGTACATATCCTTAGGGTATGTACAAATTAGTTTTGTCACATACATAGTTTTGATCTAAATGTGAGTACATTTAAACAAAGATGTGTAACTTACATGGTCTGAGTTTCTCCTTGGTAAATGTGAATGACCGTAAGGTGGATTGTGTCCGGGTATAGCCAAGCTGTCAACAGGCTGGCTGTTTTGTCATAGCTCAGTGTTACAGACTTAATCTGACCAATGGATGACGGAGTTATCACCATGTGAGACATTTCTTTCCCGGGCGCGAGAACTTCATCGTTCCTGACAAAATGAAAGTTTAAGCTATGTACTGACTGACGATTGCTTTACCAAAATTTCCTTGGGAAAAATAGCATCTCAACGACTGTTTCCAATTTACGAAAGTATGGGTTAGAATTTGTCTACTTTCGAGAGTAATTTCAAACTATTGATTATATAACATTGATTATACTTGGGGGTGTAAGCTTATAAACAACATTAAAAGAACACAGTTTTGCGCCGGAGACATTTTAAAAAGATTTGTACCTGTCAGTAAGCGGTATGCATTAGGTCTCTTTTATGACAAAATGTCTCCTTACTTGCTCACTGTTATGCGATGTGTATCTCCAGTCGTCCCATGAAGTGTCACTGTCATTTTACCGTTGAAATTTTCCGCAAACATTAACTTCACGTCGTAATGATAACCTGTAAAGTTTAAATCCACAGCTCGCTGACAACAAAACTGTGTGAGGTTCTTTGGGCTGCTGCCAAAAGCATGCATATATTATTATGACAAATTATACAAATTTCTTCAGTAATCCATGCATATATTTTTAAGCTTCGCTCTGCAAAATATTGCAATGGTGGAACTTACTGCAATACGGAACAGTCCCCTGTGTCGCTAAATAAAGTGACCCACGTCCTTGACCCTTGTCAGAGTGATAACCCATGGCAGAACACTGTCCGTGACATTCCAGGCACTTTCCCTCCAAAAAGTTCTCAGGGCTAGCACATGGATAAGCTTTGAAAGGACAGTGGGTGTTGATAGATTCGGTGAAGTACCTAAAAGAAGCCAAGTGGCTGCAAGAAGCAACCTTTTTTGCACCTGAAATTTCAAAGTGAACAGTATCAGTTAAGGCTTCTTCAAATGCAAGTTAGGCTCTTTATGAAAATGCACCCTTATAGTAAAAAATATTGTAAAATGTTTTACAAAATAAGTTCAGTCAGAAACATGTAACACGTTTCGAAGAAAATGTCTTTAACATCTTTAACATCTCTGACTGAACTAACGGAGTTAAAATATTACATGCTTTTTGAAAATATAGTAGATAAATAATTGAAAGACGTCAAAATGCTCAAAGCCCAACCGTGTTGGAAATACATCAGGGCATATTTTTAAATAATCGATATTGGTGCCGTCACTACCCTCTCTTTACTCTCTATGCTGTAAGTCGTTTTTTATATCGTATTCCTGCATAAACCAGCATTCTACGCATTTATTGTATGTTAAAGGTGATGTCAGCATTGCATTTTGATTAGTTCTACGCTAGTGACCTCTAATAATTTGTATAATAGTAACTATCATCAATGCTTTTTTTCTAATTTTGTTTAAGCCACGAAGCTAGGTGGCGTGTAAGTTGTTATACTTTTGAGTCATATATACACATTAAGAGTTAGAATAAAACTATAACTGAAGTAAATTGACAAGTTGCCGGATTATATGTGACTATTTGCCAAGTTTCACACTATCGCCATTGCTCGCATTTTACTCTCTATCCTGTATGTCGTTTTTTTGAATTCAAGTTCAGATGAGTATGGATAACGTATGTTTTTTTTCTAGCAGATATATTTTGAATTTAAAACTTTCATATATAAGGCTATAATCAGCAAAATGTGTAGTATAGCTTAATTATTAATCAACTAATAAAAGAAATTTGGACATAAACTTCGAACTTCAATCGAATCTAATTTAATCACACTCTTGTCGCTGCTTTCTTTTCTCGTCTTAACTCTATTATACTTAACTGAATACATATCATAAAATGCTTTTTTTAACCATTACAAGTAGTATTCCTACCAAGAAGGCCAATGGTGATTGCATTCCATGCCGTGCCCGTAATTTTATCGCCCAGAGAATTTTTACATCCAGGTTGATGGAAACCACCATTTGGATAGAAATCCACATGGCCCATAGGTTCCGGTGTGCCGAGTCCAAGACTGAAGATGCTGGAGCCGTCCGTGTGGATACAGTCAACGAAGTCGGCATCGGAGGGGTCTAATCGAACGGCAGGGTGGGTGTTGTCGAAAAATGGTCCAGCTGGATCCAAGCCTTAGAAAGCGGATGATAAATTTTGTGTTACGATGAAAATCTTGAATGTTTCTTTATGTAATGTGTTGTATTTAGATCCACAACGAAAAGTGTCCCCTTTTTTAAGGCTGACATATACATGCATGTGATTCAAATTTTTATCTATGAAGTTTTGTATATTAAGAAAAAATAGACGAAAACCTGCCTTACCCAGCTCAGGACATGCATAAGAAGTCAGATTTAATACCAAATATATTTTCACAAAACTTCGTAAGTTAATATCTGGAAATTGTCTTTGTAAATCACTTCGCATTATGGCGGTAGAACGTCATTTACGAAATACAAAAACGAGAAATTTAATAAATCGGAATGTTTTTTGAATGAGACCCGGTTTTGTTCACTCACCTGTTATCCTGCCCAGGTGAGTGACCCTCTCACCAATGTATCCTCCGATATGTGCGCCGAGACTGTGTCCGATCACGTGGAACTGAGAACTTGAGCATTCAGTCAGCTTCATGATGTAGTTGATCAGCTGTGCTATCTGCGCCCCGACTACACGCGTGTTGGCTGTGGCGGTCGTGTACGGTATTGCCGCGCCCTTTTCCCAGTCAACTGTTATCACGTTCATCGGGGCCTACAAATCAAGGTGTAATTTTCTCTGTGGGACACCATTATCTTGGCAAAACACCTCTCTTCAATGAGTACAAAGAATTAAGGAATAAGTAAAAGAAATCTCTGAGTTCATACACTTAACTTTACATACAAGTTCTTTTCGTGTGCATGTTCAATGCATAATAAATTTTATATGCCCTCTCGAGACCATATATAGTACATAATTTTCCGTTCAGCAAATTGCAATAAATCTACAATTCACCTGTTTCAGTAACTCAGTCACCATGTTCATAACCCACTCCAGATGTGCGTTGTCTGTATAACCATGTACAATGATCTTGATTGGAAGTTTGGCATTGAATGTAGAATTCGTAATGCTGTCGGGAAAGCCATAAAATACTTCTCCCTCTGTCGCCACCGTTGGGTTATCTCTGAACAAAAGTAAACAACGACATAAAACCGTCGGGTTATCTCTATAAACAGAAGTAAATATAGAAATGGAAAATACATTGCTGAGTATAAGGAGGTTTTTAAAGAAGTTGTTTCACAATTATGAATTAATCATCTCGATTTTACATTTCCTATTTGAGTCTTAATCTGGTTTTACAGTTCATATGACTGCATTTCAGCTATAACGAGTTTCTTTTCATTTACCTGATAGGTCTATATACACAATGTCCTTCTGTATCACATGGGGAGATTAAGAATTTCTTCCATTTTCTAGGACAAGCGGGGCCTGCATGGCTCAAACCCACCCTTGGACAACGAATTCGTAGATTCCACGTTCTTACTCTTTCTGGGGCCTTGATGACTACAAGCGGTCGATGTTCATATCATCACTTCTCTACGTCACATGTACAATCTTCGTCACATATTTCTACATACCATATAACTCAGGGTTCCTCCACCCTGATTTAAGAGATTCAGAAAGTCTCACATAAATATGCCGCTTTACTTTTTCCTCAAAGGTCGTGAACACTGGGGATAGCTTAGAGCTTGTGACCGAGATTACTGTATGACATGGGGTATATTGACCTGGTGTACAGGAAGAACCTGGTGCCGATGTCAGCAGGACTGGCTGGTAGAACGGAAAGGGGACGGTGGGTGCTCCAGAAGGGTGACCCGTCCTCAAAACACCCCAGCTCACCATAACACACACGACTTGTCTCCAGAAGGAAAGCTAAAAGGAAAAGATTAGAGCAGAACATAACAAATGCTTTGATGCAACGATGAGATTCCAATTACAAAAGAATAGGCCAGACATCAAACATAAATTGATGTACTTTTAGAAAACCGAGAATATCGAAAGTTTAGGGATACAGCCATATCGTTTCGTTGCACTTGCAAAAGTTGCAGTATCTGTCTGGTGATACTGAACGATAAACTGTGATATATGACCTTTGATTTATCCCAGATAAGTTGAATAGAATTTAGCAGAACAATCAAAATTGTAATGCTTTTACCTATTTTTTTTTATGATATACCTAGAGAAGTTCACCACAGAATGATACAATTTAACACCTCACACTAGAAATCAACAGTACAGACATATACAACACCAGTTCTATATCTGTTATGAAGTATCATGCCATTGGAATGATGTCACCTTACCACCTTATTGTGCATGTTGCAGTGGCACTTGGTCGTGTAACACTAAAGGTAATAATGCCTTAATTTGATATTGACAAACAATGGGAAGACATCCTCACTTGTTAATGTGAGAGTTCCTCACAGAGTGCTAGTCAAATGGTGAACATTCCGTTTACATTCACGTGAAACAGTTTACTTACCATGTGAAACGCCAAGAAAACAGACAAAGGCAAACCACGTCATCTTGGATCAAGGCTTCCGGACAAGCACACGCGTGAGAAGCTTTACTGTACTGAAAATGGGTCAACGTCTGCGATAAATCGCTGCGCAGTTCGTCTGGATATGGCTAGCATCTGGTGAGGGCTTTATGCAAGCATATCAAATGCATGAGAAATCAGTAGTATAAAAAACTTAATTGAATAGTGCCATCTTCTGTATTTCTGCTTTTAGCTCCTGTGTATTGATGGATTTGCGTAGTCATATACTACAAAGTACATCTAAAATATTGCTTGTCTGATGACATGTACATGCTCTAAACTTGAAAAAAATCTATATCTTCAAAATATATTTCACGAATATAGTAAAAATATTCTTGAAATTTTTTCGAGGACCTGGGACAGCCTCAGATAGTTGCTTTCGCCTTTTTCTGCATACGATTTAAAATCTCAAGTTATACACTATATTCACCACCAGAATCTCAAAACTTCTAGGAATGCAGGTTTTACAGCCTTTGAGACATATTATTCACATGGGTGAGGTAAAACAGGCCGTCCCACTTACTGCCTCTTATCTCACACGGTAACTTATACCTACTATACCCTCTGCTCACACCATGTACTGGCATATGGTGTCTTTCCCACCAAGCAAATCCTTGCCAGATATCACTTCTTTTGGGTTTCTGAAAGTGTAGATAGACATAAAGTTCTTCTCTACACTCATTTTGCTGAATTCTTGACCTTCTATGTATGTGGCAGCACAACGATTAACAGCGGAACAAATTTTGCTGTGTATGTTGCCTCTTTTATCCCACAAGATGGCCTGCTAGGGATGACCTGTTCGGCGATCTATGATAGTGGAATTAAATAAAGAAAAAAAGTAGTAAAGAGTAAAGAGGAAGGAGTTGTTTGAGTAGAGAGGTGGAAACTGTCCTAATCGGCCACAGCCATATCTTCTGGGTTGTTTGGTTATTCTATAAACTCTCTTCTAATCTGGAATTCTCAAGAGGCCATTGTATACTCCACGTCAGAGATCCCGGAAACGCGATATCGTGTCACTCGTGCCCATCGCTTATATGGCCAAAGTTCAAAACAGGGTTTTCTTTTCTTTTAAAGAAAGTGTAACATATTTGCAAGATCTACACTTTTCGAGGGCAACAACCACCCCATCTGTGGAATCGTATTGGAAATTTAAGAATAGTTATCTCCCGTCAGTCAAAATATCGTTTTGATTTATTTCCTGACATTGCTCGGAATGTATCTATACCGTTTTTTCTTCAGCAACACAGGCAACTAAACAGCTATTTTTTAAATTTATTATCCGCAAAGAAAACATAAGAGACACGCCATCCAGTTTTGACCCTGTGTAGTAGTGGTCAGTGGCGTCAGTCTGTTCGTCCATCAGCTTATTCAGCTGTCAGTCAGTCCATAGCTTGTGAACACTCTATTTCTTGGACATTTATAGCCACATTTACGAAACATGCCACATGTACACTTAATCAGTGGGAAGAATGCTTTTTTCGGCGACCTTTACGGTCTTTGGGATCATTTAAGTTATAAATTCAACCAGGGCTGTAAACACAATATCTTTAAGAAATTTCCATTTAACCTCTATCACGTATGCATGCATTTACGTAGAAGAATCTGTTGTTTTTCACTGACCTTGATCTAGTTTTTTTTAAAATCTGTGAGCAATGGTCTCCATTGGCTTATAAACACTATCGTGCAGAACACATGTAAAAAGGTTCACCAAACTTAGATATTTTGAGGAGCCCCATTCTGTGAGCTTGGCCATTCCCTAGAAGTCATTGGAGAGAATGTGTAAACATGATATCTCTTGAAGCCAATAAGCAGTTTCATCAAGCTTGTATCATATGTGTATATATTCATGTAGAATCGTATTATCTTTTTTACATTGACATATATTATGGTCACCAGTTTCTGCATTAACTAAATCTGGATCTCGAAAAAGACATTCGTCTGCCAGGCGTCAGCCAATTTCCAAAGCAATGTTCAACACATACCGCACAATTAAAGAACTAAGAAAGTATAAGTCATTAGAGTGGATTTGCACAAATGAAAGCAACAGACAGTTTTCACCCGATAACAGAAAGATGCAAGGGATGTTAAATCGATATCCAGATAGTGTACAATGCTAGTCCATAAGTTGCCCTTAATCAAAGCATGTATCTCAGTTGATTGTTGCAGATGCAACTGTTCATGTGTCGAATGCTCTTATTCAGCAGGATGAAAATATATCCTCTTGCAACTGTGATAAGGTACAGTTACTGCGTTAGGTAATACTACTCGATATTTTGCTGATAATTTTTCAAAAGATAAAGTTTTTGTATCTTTTTATCTAAAAACCACCCATAAGATTGGTCCCTTTGTATGGTTTTAATGTTTTTATATGTTAAATGCGATTTGAGTCATTCTAGACCAATAACGTCTAATGAACTGCAATTAACATCACCAGAATTGTTTTACTTAAGCTAAGCTAAGGTGCGAGAAGTCGTGTAAATTGCTGCTATTGAAGTATATACATCGACAGTAAAAATAAAAACCATAACAGAGGTAAACTGATAATTCACCATAATTAACCGGTTGCGTGTGACCGTTTGCCAACTATCACACTGTCGCCGCTGCTCTGGTTTTATTCTCTATGCTATAGTGTTTTACTTTTAGAATGAGTAAAATATGGAAATCACAATTATCACAAATTTCAGCGGATGTACCAAGAGCAAAGCTTGCCAAAGGCAGCTGAACAAGATGTTGTAAAACAACGAAGGGCTTGTTAAATGAGTGCTTTTGTTGACTGAATTATTGTCATTATTGTCATGACTGAATTGTCATATCACCAATCAGAGAAAATGCTACTGATTTGATTGTTTGAAATGCCAAACAAATGAGACCGAATATGACGGAACTGCGGGCATTTTCCCGGAGTGAAAGCATCATGCGCGAATATATCCATGGAGTCAACACCAGACGCGCAGATGCAAAATGTGAGTAAAAAGGGAGACAACTTTGCAGTGGGATGAATCCTGTTTCCGCTGGGACATTTGGCTTGATCCGTTAATATTTTTTCCTCGGCTTGGCCTCTGAAAAATATTATCGACCTCAGCCAAATATTTACCCGTAGACCCCCGGAAGGTCATCAATAATAATAATGTACCTGACTTATCCGCTAAAATGGCCATGTGTGCTACTGATACACGTGGGAACTGTTCAGTTCAAGGGAAATAACCATGCATTTTGTTCGTCGGAGTTCGAAATTTGGGTTGAATTTTCTCCCATTAGTCGTAATAGTGTTGGTAGTGTTTTACTTGATAAACGTTTATTAAAGTTGGGCAGACGTACGAGGCTTACAGGTAAGATTTGACGGTTTTTAAAACATATCTTACATACCGGAAACAGTCAAGAAAGAGAAGATGGGGAAGTCTCACAGTTAAAACATTTGTTGAATATATAGTGCTGGTTACGTGAACAAGTACGTTTATCATGGCTGACGTCAACAAAACTAAATAATTACTACAAAGTGAAGCAGTTATTACTTCTAGAGCTGCCGGCATAAACACCTCGGTCTTGTTTAAACGGCGTAAACGGTAGACAGACATTGTAATAATCGGTGAAACAATATTTGGTACAGACTTCCAATGATAAAGATCAGACTTTGCCCCATAGCTGTAAGTTAATTTAATAAAGCGTTGCTTGATTACACCGAGCGTAAAATTACCTACACGAACATTCACACCGATTGTAGCTATTACAGTTATAAATTATAATACAATTAAATGTTCCCGAAATTAAACACCGCCCCTGTCAGTATCTCGCAGTGTTTTCGTGCTCGGGGGGGGGGGGAGGGGGGTGAGATTGGCCTTATTATGTACGGTACTTTAATATGTAATATTTCACAAAACCCGCCGCAGGCTGATGCTATAACCTTCAGCTTTCGTATTTAAGACCTCGTGTTTCCAGTGAATAGCAAGGAGGTTTGTTGACGACTCAGTATTTGTGTATAAACCATATGTAAGGAAGACATAACGGCTAGTAGTAAATTTGTTTTAAACACGATTTCAACTGTAATAATTTTGGTGCTTTCATAATATGCATAAAGGCTATACTTTTATACTTGGCTTCGTATGCTAGAGTAGCTTTTAGGTTAATGTAAGGCTATCCATGGATTTGTTGTGAAACATGTCGTAAGTATAACGTCATTAAAACGTGTAACTGGTGAAGACATACCTCACCATGGTAAATGGGCTTGACCTAACATCACAAAAGGTTTGTAAAACGCATAAGTAATATCTAGTCACTAAACATAACGTATTAAGTGATGCTACTTGCATGTAACAAACCTTCAACGCAGTCATGGTTCACCTTCACAAAAGAGCTCACTTTCATAAATTAATATTTCATAACGTTTACGAAAAGAGTGACTAGAAGTATAAATTATATGAGATATGAAAGTTTTGTAAAGTGGTCACTGGGTTGTAACTGTTTACTCTGATTTAGGGCATCACGCACACATGCACTTCAGCACTACATACCTATTAGAAATACACCATCTCCAGCTAAATTGAAGCTTTATGGATGGCATATGAAACCCGCCATAGCATGCCATTATTTAAATTATAGCATAAACCTTAAGTACGCACACTCAAAATAGCTTCAAAGCAGATAGAGTTTTATTACAATCAGCGATGATTTTTCATTAACATAATGTACATATGGTTTTTACTAGTTTTCTATATTTGTTCTAATATCTTTTTCGAATCTAACAGAGGAATTTAGATATCGAGAATCGGAGGTAGGTCATTTGGAAAGATTCTTGGGCAAAATCAGACACGAGTGTGACAATTGATACTCTAGGGCCTTCTTGTATCCCTTTTATTGTGATGTATTCCATATACAGTTGTAGCATAATCCTCCATATTTCTAAAAAACTCAGCATTTCTAAAGCAACATGCACCTATTTAAGCGTCTTATAAGAGGCAAGATCAGAAGTGACTTGGTTTCCAACAACAAAAATACTAAATGACACGAGACGGGAGGGTATAGTGTCATCATTCCTTACCAGTTCAACTTTCAAGCAAGAAATATGAGAAAAGGTCGTTGAAGTGTAAACTTGCATGCATCAAACGCCTTTAAATACTGAGACATAAACTTAATCATTAGTAATTTAGCTTGTAAAGTATGTTTTCGTGGAAATATTTCAGTGTATGTAGTTGAACTAGAAAACTAGTTGTTAGAAACCGGATCAAATACCCGATCGAATATCATTAGATTCTTTAAACTGATTTGCTTGTTGCGTAATGCTACAATCCAGCTTTTCTTCTCTTAGATGACGGTGACCACGTTTATAGGTCGAGGAGTAAACTGTAGCCCTTCGTTAAATACCGGTACCGGATAAACCTCCTGACTAGATGCCTCAACGGATGCAGGGAAAGCTTGATTCAAGTGCCTGCATCGAGCGAGTGTATGATCAAGCGCTTTGTGGTTGCAGGGACTCGCCGGTTTAACCATCTGAGCAATCCTCCTCCCATCCTCTCTCCCGAAGATCAATATTTCCAATCGCCCTTCGCGTTCGTAAAAATATTGATCATCTCGATGAAATATCAGGCTTTATACTAACACAACACGCTGGTATAACTTACAGGACTTTTATGATTCATCATATTTCACAAGAGATAACTACGCGTATAAAAATACGGGGGTAGGCCAATTCACTAACTTAACTTTCTGAAAAAAAGATTTTTTCAGGCAATATGACCAATTCTCAGTTGCCGTTTAGGAAGTAGAAAAAAGCAGTCTGGAACTTTTAGAGCAAACAAAGCTAAGTGTTCAGAACATGATTACCATATTTATCTAAAGACTGTTTGAAGACAGCCACCGCCGACCTCGACAAATATCTGAAAAACCTCCTGGCTCAAATCCGCGGCCGAAACATGGAGTGCTGGATTCGAAAACTTCAATGATCAAGGTTCTGCTTGTCGCCGTGAACCAGAGCCTTCATCATCTGAGCCAGCGAGCCACTCGATTTTGTTACAATAATGCGACTCAAACACTCAGGCCTATCAAGTAGCAAAACGTAGACTTTAGCATACGCCGTACACACAGGTATTTTAACCATGCAGGCGGTGAACCTATAACCAGTACCATTAGGCAATATAAGCATTGACTTAGCAGTGATTACTGCTTGTGTGTGTTGTTCTATAGGCTATGTTAATAGAGGAATCTGTCACAATAGTTCTTCACATTTATTATTAATATACTCATCTGAGACACCCCTCAAAATGTATACCTGTATGTACATTTTTGTTGTTAAAACTTGTTTTAGGGCCTAAGGAGGCCAAACTTTATCTCATGCTCACGCACGTCAGAAGTGTGTGTTTCAGAATCAAATTTAGAAGAAAAGTTGACCCCCAGACCTTCGACATGTAGTTATATGAGTTATGGCTTTGCCACATAACGGGGTAAATAAGTGCACGAGTGACATTTATCTTTTGATATGCTTGGTTTGTATCATGTGGCTTTGTGGCCAGACGACAAACTATACATTTTACGTAGATGTCACCGATAAATCACGACTGAATGCGTATTTACTAAAATCTGTTAATTTTGTCAGACAAGGCGGTTCTCCACGAAATTAGCCCTTAATTAACGAAATCTTGGGATTGGTTGACCACATATTCCCCAATGCTGGACGAACAAGACTTAACAATAAGATTATGTCAAATTTAACGACAGAAATTAATCCAAATTTTATGTTCGACTTAATGGGATAATATTCGTGTGGGTAAAATTATAAAGGAACAGAACGCAGATTACCTCATACGTTTATTCTCAGATGTGCGTAGACGGTAGACCCATAGTGAAGTCGTATGGTACATATATTTTCAGCCTGGCGTTTATATATGAAGACATATTTCGTTGTGAATGTTACCATTGTTTGAAGGCAACATAGAAACCTGACAGCAAATGTACCTGTATGTATGAGATAGACGAATGGTACATGGAGATACACGTGTGAGATATTTTAGAGCCAAGCGACAAATACAGAGAGTGTCTTTTCAAGGAAGACTTAAACCCAACATACATATGACATAAGCTGTCGATGTTAATAAGAAAGACTTAGCGCCATTGTTACCAAAATGGCTGCCTCCAATTGCAGATTAACACATTGTGTAAGCTCGTATGATTTTGTGATGAAAAATGAGGCAAAACTATTCCTTTGTTTGAAGATTAGTTTGATCAGGGGTGTATGAGTGTTCTTCTTTTAAGGGTGCCCATAAAGGAAAATACTTTTAAAAATTCAAGTATGCATCACTAAATACATCGCTTCAAACTATGCATAAATATACTTTCATTTATTTTTCTTATATTTTTGTGAAAAGAGTTAAACGTGCCCAAACATTTGAATTCTAAGGTGAGCTTTATGGATCATACTATCAGAGGGTATCAAAATATGTTCCCAAAGTTCCTTCCTTCTGGGAAAAAATTACATGACGTCAGAGTTCCTAGATACAGTCAGTATGACTCACAAAGCCCACCGAAGTATTCAAATATTTTAATGCTTTTAAACACCGTTAAAAAAATCCGAAAAAAATAAATGAATGTATTTTTATGCACTTTTCAGCTGTTTTCATGAAGAACCTTACTTCGTATTTTAGGTTTCTTTTACTTTAATTTATGAATTGTTTACAATTGTAAATGACACTATTCTCTGCAAGATTTATTGTTGTTTTTTTCTCATACACATAAAAAAACAACACTAGCGCGTGTCTGTTGTAAATATATCTAATGACTATACCGCAATGGCGTTACGGCATTCAGGTTCCTCAGTGCTTAGAAGTATGCTCGTTAAAATCAAATTTAAGTATTTTAAGTACGGGTGAAAAAAAGGCAACAAAGAATGAAGGATGGTTTAGGAGCCCATTTTTTGCTATAAAATCCGCATCAATTTTTCCAGAGAAGTTTCAAACAATGAGCTTCTGTCTTCTACAGATTGATAGCTCTTGAAGGCACAAATTCCTGGTTATTATAAAGTGACAAATTTTGACTTTAAGAACTTTAAGGTAGTCCATCAAACTTCGTTCTCATGTTTATACCTATATGGAACGGATAAGCAAGCGACATTGTATTTGCGTAATACTTATGTTCCCTTTCCGTTTTGACATAGTTAATGTTGGACACATCTTTTTGCACCCTAAGCGCGTCTCTAAAAATTCTGTCTTCAAAGACAGCAATAAAACTTAACTGTGTCGTCTGTGAGGAAGACTCAACGACATTGATAAAATGTATGATCGCGTCGCTCTACCGATATTTGCTCACCCAATCCACCCACGCAGTCGTCCTGTGACCACATTTAATGGAGAAATGGAAAAAGAGCTACAAATGACAAAAGATATACACACAATGGATGATGACGACATATCTTGTTACCCTTCTTTTACTGAGTGACATCTAAATCGCTTCAAAGGTTCAGTGTAGACCAGTTTTTCACCAGTATATACGCTCTGATGTTTATTGATTTGCGTTTTGAAACAATTATTTAGCTATCGGTTGAGTTTACGATGGAGACATGCCTTCGATTGTAATGAGCGTCCTTCATCATAATCCCAAATCACCATGCAGGCCCGTCACATTTTACGCACTATTTCTGAAAACCATAAATGAATACAGTGTGTACAAACTGCATGGAAGTGTAAGAGGATCACACTGGCTTTAAGTTGATGCACATGTACTTTATCAGAGGCATCTAAAATCATTAGTCCAGATAAATCGTTGTCCGCCCTGTATGTACAAAACTTTCGAATTTTTCTTGTCATTGTTTCCATTGTCATTTAAAACCTTTTCCGCGATGTTCCTGTGAAAGGGCATCATTCAACTTGGATGGGGAAACGCCATTGCAAATTAATCTCCCCCCCTCCCTCCCCTCATGTGAAAGTGATGATAGGTAACGCTAGACCTTTAAACGGTACTGGAGTAGAGATTTTGGTTGAGAGTATAAATAAACTGCAGGCAATCTCGAAAGTTATCAAGAGACTCCGACGTTACACACATTCCCTGTAGCACTTCAGAGACAATTTAAAAGGCTGTTTGTCATATGTTTCAAGAAAAAAAAAAGCACAAATACATACAGGAAAACAAAAGGTGAATGACGTAAATAAATCATAAATGTACATAAGTGCATTATGGCTCGTGAATGTCAAAATGTTATTAATGTTGGTGAAAGTGTGACGTAGGTTTTGCTTCGGTAGGACTAGCGTCTCTAGAATGCATTTGCATATTTAACTACATTAAGACGTCTCAGGTAAGACATTAACCAAGAAGTCCTTACAAAATGCCATGTAGAAAGTTTTCTTACAAAACCTTATAAGCGTGCCGGTTAATAATTAATCGGTCGCTTGCTAAACGCCCACGTTCGTCGGATTTGTTTAAAAATGAAAAGGCTCTTCCCTAAAAAAATTACAACTCCGCACAAAAGAGCCATATAATAGCACAGAGATGATGAAACGAAAACTAGCAAAGCAGATTAGCACGGACATAATAGACAGATATATATGCGAAAAAAGAAAAACTTGTGGAGAGAAAAAGAAACCTCCGAAAGATGCAGAGCGAGTTAATAAAATACGGTGAAAGATATGTAATGTTTATCGGATAATTGCATAAACTGGTTTACACTACCAGTTTACGAATGCTGAAGAGGAACACTCCGATTGTCAAAGTCTCACTTTAATGTGATAGTGAGATGTCACGGAAGACAAAGACTCTGCAAAAAGCATGGAGATGTAAGTTAATTTGGTATTGTTGACAACCTGGGAGGAAAAAGAATTTAGGCATCAAAAAGAACAGTAATTACACAATCAAAATATGCTGACAGTATGAAAAACACCCGTCTTGGTCATTAATAACATTTATTGGCGCATTAATTGAGTTATATTTGAAACAAAGCATGCGAGTGTTTTTTAACACTATTAGTTTTTGCAACCACTCTTGGCGCCAGCGTTGCTGAACTTCCTAATACTAGATCAAGTGGAATATGATATAGTTCATAGTTTGCAAACCTTAATTCATTAATAACACACCTCTTTTAGCCCTACAGTATCATGTCACATGTCTTTACTATGCATAACGCTAATGAATGCATTTTGTTGGGACAGATAACAAATTAATACATATTGCCAGTATAAGCTAAACTTTAAACTTGTTTTTAATAACTATGCGTGAAATTAGATAAACTCTTACAAGCAATTGCTTTTCATATGTCTAAAAAGTTTGGCAGAATATATCTATGCCAACGCTTGGGAAAGTGACGAACTGTTTAAATAAGCAAGTTATTTTTAAATGTATTTAAAGATTCAAATCGCTCTTCCACGCAGAGTATTAAGCGAGGTGTGTTTGAAAAGCTAACTAGCTGTGTTCTAATTCCCACACCAAACAGACCAAATAAGTTCGTGACCCGTAAGTGGTTAGTCACATATTCTTAAGCGATAATTAAGAGCGACCAATGAGTCATCTGATTTATTGACTCTCCGATCATGATTCAGATGACCTTGACCTTTCCAGTTAATTTAGTGTACAATTTAAGTCACATCATTAGAGTGCCCTAAACCTGTTCACAGAGAAGCACAAAAGAAAACATTATCGTACCATACATTACGCAAAACTATACAACAAAAGTATTTCCCGAGCATTTATATTGTTTGGTTTGTGATAAAATGTAACCTTTCTTACTTAAATCTGATACTTAACATTGACGTTAAGCATTGTACTATTTCAGACTTTTCAACAAAAATGTGCAATTTTCCAAACGCACGAAGCAAATTTGACAAGATCTTACATTAACCATTGCTAGCCAAAGACAACTTAGGAAATGTCTGAACATTATCAGTATTACCTAAAAATTAACACATTTTATTCCAAGACTGACGTAAAGGTGATGGAATAAAAGAAAAACTTCGAAATGCCAAGCCTAAGACTTAGGCTAGATTTTGTTAACCATCACTCTCATGAGAAATACGCTCTTGTTTATTCATACCGCGAATTACAAATGTTAGGTATACGTTGCCATTCTGTGGAGAGTTATTTAATGTATTAAACGAAATGCAAAAATCTTAAGCTGGTAGACAGCATCGCCAAGACCTGTACCTTTGTTTTTGTTTTCATGTATTTAATTATTTAAAATGATAACAAAAAAACAGTTTGAGTAATTCTAGACCTAATATAGTCTAATAACTTGTGATTAACATTATCACGTTTTATATATGTCTAATATTTCTCAGGACATAATGCTATAGAGAGCGAATCTGTTGCTACTATTTAAGCATTTACATGAAAAGTTAGAATAAAAACCTAACTGAGCTGCCAGATTTCACCCGTTACAAGTGACCATTTTCAACTACATGTATCACACCGTCTTCACTGCTCTGTTTCACTTTAGTCGCTTACATGTATATCTCGCGACAATCATGAAATATTCCTCAAACAAAAAAGATCTTGATTTGCTCCACTGTAAAATTTGACCGCGTAAACAAAAGGTCCCCCGGGCTTGTGTATGTTACATGTGATCAGTGATTGGCATATAAAAGTACTCCACTATATTTAGATACCACAGAATTCGAAGAAAATCATCGAGTTAATTATTTACTACGAAAAACCTGTTCATCTGAGAAATCTAGGTCAGTGTGTGTTCTAATCCTTGTCAGCACAAACTCAGTGTATTTTGATGTTAATTGATTGTTGCAAGGTAACACACACACTGGAGATCTTTTAAGAAAGCGGCGTTCTATCTTTAGGTGATACGTAGCTATGAAGAGTTTTATTATGGACAAGTGTCTTTCGGGTGAGATAAAGAAAAATATTGCAAAGACTACTTATGTTGGTGGGGTTGCAGGTGTAGTGTATCTACATGTGATCTAACATTCATTTGTGCTTCCGATTTTCAACACAATAGTGTATGACATATCTGTGACGTCGTATTCGATCATTTCGTCACCAGTGCTTACATTTCTGCAAGTCTAAGCGGCTGAACAAGTTTATCCATCACTCCTCCAGCAGCTTTTAGTTATAGCCTATTTCTTTATGCTCAACATAAAGCCAGGAAATACCTAGGATGTGGATTATCAGGTCTTTGGTCTTAACTGACTCGGAATTACATGAAGAGCATTCTCGCTGTGGGGTCTGCCATGGTTTAAACCTCATTCTGCCTAAGCCATTATGCTTTGTAAGTTGTTACCTTTACATGAACAGTTAGAATAAAGCCCAGTACAACAATAGGCTGAGTTCCACCAACTATCAAACTGTCGTCGTTGCTCTGGATTTACCCTCTTGGTTGTAATCTTTTATGTCCTGGACCTACCTGCATAAATCAGGATTCTGCTAGTGAACTCCCCTAGATTTGTTCCTTCCCATCATTTTTTTTTGAAAATGTATTTTGAGTGATTCTAGATCTGTGACATGTATAAATTGCAATCAAAACCACAGCATATATTTTCCTTACCTAATTTCGCCTAAGCAATGGTGTTAGGTAGCCTTTAAGTTGCTACTTTAAAGCATTTACATGAACAGTTGTAATTTAACACTGAGGTAAATGCACAAGACGTTTGGTTACCAGTATCACATTTTCTACGATGATAAGGGGTGTAACCGTTTGTCTTTATAAGTCATTTATTTCATTAATGTTCGACACCATGCTCAAAGATTTTCCGCTTTTATGACAAGAGTCAGATTTATGGTTGGAGGAAATCGAAGAGTTCGGAGTAAACCACATACCTTTAACAGATACATGACAATTCTCTTGAATTATGGCCCATAACTGGATTCGAACACGCTTCCTCATTTTGTACCTGATGGTCAAACTAGCCCTTTCCCCATCAGAACCAGAGAGACTAAACAGTATGTGTCCCATTTCACAATGTCACCTTATTGCTATTTACAATAAATGCTGAGGTGATTTTACGGGGATTAAAATGAGAGTCGATATATTTCCACCTTAATTTTATTTTGTTTTCTATTGTAGAAGAACAAACTTGGTACGTTGCAATATTTAACGTCATCTTTGAGGATTTATCATTTTTTTGACTCATCTTCCCAGGTTCAACGTGATGCTATTTATATAAAAAAATAGTTTTATCTGTGTAACTGGATAGACTGAGTTAGCGAAATGTATCATATTTAAGTTAATTTGACACTATTGTTTGTGTACGATGTGCTGTGAAGTATTTTGGCAATTCAACCTTATCTGAAGAGAAAAAATATGTATTTCACTTATTACATACGTCAGAGATGAATGCCTGAGATAGAAAAATGAAGGACGTTCTAGAAAGGTCTGTTCAGTTCACTAAAGCCCACATCTCCAGGGAACACACCTTTTTATGGTCTACATATGTGTTCATATAGTATACATATATGTCTTAATTGAATTCCTCTCCTTTGATCTCATTATGTCGGGACGGATGAAAACAAAACATCATTTCCGCGTTCAAAGCCACGATCCTTACAAATAAAGCCACAATTATGGAGACTTCACTAGTTTAATGACATTATACTGAAACGCCCTGTATGTCTGAACGAAGTTTCGTTCACAAATCAGTGTTATCTTCTGGTAGAATGACTGACTGAGAAGGAGAGGTATCAGTATAGTTTTACCAGTTTTATTTTCAGTGCATTTCCTTTAATAGTATGAATGTCAAAATACTTTAGCTCCACTTTTTTGTTCTCGGATTTTAGATATTGAGCCTAACTGTTGGCCTTGTTTTTTACTGACCACCCAAATTGTCCATCTCCGGCAATCCGCAATCGCTGTCAAACACAGGCTGCTCATCAGTGATGTAACCTGACGAAGTAAACAATCGTTTATAAAGTAATTTATCGTAGGAGTTTTTCCCCAGAGTCTTTCTCGGTAGACAGGAAGCGGTGGCAATGATTAATCAATCTGCAGAAAAACAACATGACAGTTGTTGTAATGCCGTATCAAGGACAATGTCCCTGGATATAGATGTGAGAGATTCAACATGACTTGACTCCGTATAGTATTTTGAGCATTTGTTTATGTTTCCAGGGTACTTTAAGTTCTAGAAAATATACTTGACCTATCGTTATATTAGAAGAATTTTACTATCGTCAACGTTTTCATAATCAAGTTTTAGAGGAGAAAGAAAAAAAATTAGTAAAAAATATGAGTAGGACAGCTCTCTACCTCAGACGGTCCTATTATTATAGGCCTTTCAACTGATGAGCCCTTCCTTACACATTACGGACTACTTTTTCTCCATTGTTATTGCAATTTGGATAATGTCAAGGCTACGGTGATAGGGACCACTCCTAGCAGTCTTCACGTTACACTATTCTTTTAAAAATATTTAAATTTAGTGTTCAGATGCCGCTTGTAGGAGGTTATGGCCACTTATCTGACGTTCTGCCGTGAATCATCATGGTATAAGCACAGTACTTTACTCTTAATCAAATCTCTCCATCGAAATAGAACTCTTAGAATGGACTTTGCCAACACGCGTCCATTGAGACGTTATCGATGATTTATGTGTAATGTCAAGCGGGTTAAATTTTAGTACAAATTACTCTTCATTCGTAAAAAGGACCTGGGTGTTGTCAGACAGCTACAGTTATTATGGCTTGATTTAGGCGCCGAGGAGGTAAAAAGAATTGAACTAAATGTGTTTTATTTTCATCACGCTAATAGTTTTTCGCGAGTCACTTAAGACAATAGGCCGTCCACAGAACAGGGGCACATAAAATATTTTACCTTTGACCTTTCAGAGTAAACAATCTGACTTAATTTTTAGCACAGCGCACTAGCCATTTTTTAATGTCTTACCTTGTTATTAAAAATCAAAGAAAGATTTCTTACTGAAAAATGTCTCATCGGAACTTGAGTCTAATCCTTCCTATGACACTCAGTAATAACAATTGATTATTTATAGACAGTGCATGCAAATGTCCAGGATTTTGAAGGATGGGAGGCATAGGTTTTCTAGCCTCTCTAGGTGGAACATACTTAGGAACTTATTCGCCTTAGTTAAAACAATACAGTGTGTTGAGAAAGCTTAGGAAGAACATAGAGGATAAAAATCTTAAAGATAGCTATCGACTGAAACGGCGATCTATGATCAAGGAAATGTAAGTTGGAAAACAAAATCTAAAGAATTCCTCACAACAGTCTGGAAGAAATGGTTGTCTTTTCATGTGTTTACTAACAGCTGGTTTGAAGATTTACTTATCAACAGATACTAGCAGCAACTAGGTTGAATACAACAACAAAAGCAACAAAAAACCCCCCAAAACAAACAAACAAACAAACAAAAAAATCGATCTAGACTTGTCATCTGGCCAATGCGGTCGAGTTTTCGAATCCAATTTAAGCTGTCTCGGCCGCATTTTTAAGGCAGGAAGTATATCGTGTATATCACAAATTTATTTATTTACTTTATTTCATGGTTGTTTTACGCCGTACTCAAGAATATTTCAGTTACTGAACGTCGGCCAGCGTTACGGTGGGAGGAAACCGCACAGAGCTCGGGGAAACCTACGACAATGGTATATCACAATGGTGTGTCTAAAAGCATTATATAATTAAATAGACATGCAAGTGATCAATTTTTCAGAATTTGAAATGTAAAACATCAAGTAAATGTTGAAGTGAATATATAAAACATTTATGGAACTAAAGATGATTCTTTTGTACTTTCATACCAAGAAGTTTGTCAGGCACTTGGCCAGCAGTACTACCGGGCGTTTCTTCGGCTTACCTCAATTATTCAGACTCTCATAGTTTACACTTGCTTACTACCTCTATTTTATGGATAGTTAAGAACATACTTAAGAATATTTCACTTATATGAGTGTTTCTAGGCTCATAGCAAATGCCAAGCTTCCTGGTATAAGAACGCTACCAATCAAACAACCTGGATGCTAACAAGCGATTTCATTGGTCAAGCTAGTGGTTTAATCCGATGTTATCTTTAACCGCTCGTGAAGCACGATTCAGACCCCGTCCTGGCTTAGATGAAATAATTTCGTCTACTACGATAAACGCCAATCATAGCATCAAAATAACATATCTATCAAAAATTCATTTATTTCCTTTATGATCTTTTGATAAAAGCATGGCCAATTGTCGAGTGAAAGGAGGGGATTGGTGCTGGACTGCATGTTACTTAAGGTATACAATAACGAGTTTTACGCAAAAGGAGCTTTTAGGCTTTCTGTGGTATTGTACTAAATCTTTTTTACTACTTTCCTTTGTTGAAACACGATTGTGACAGACTGTTTAAAAATCTGGATTGCGTCATTATGAGTATTAAATGATTCATACAGACGCCAGTCATAATTAACTTTAAACGTTTATTCTAAGGCGTTTCAAGGGGTACAACTGTGAGAAATACCTTTTGCTTAAACGCTCCACTGAACAAAAGATGATAACTTTTGATGGTGAATTTCAAAACAGCGTAGACGGTTATATTGATTTATGTTCTTTTTTAACGATAGAATAATGACACTAATTATTTATAGAATTTCTACAACATAAAACTGTTCTTGTATTTTCCAGAACCCGCTGTTTTCCTGCTTAATTCGAGATCGTGCGAATGGGTCCAGTCTTTACGGCTAAGTGACTGGCCTTTATCAGAGTATCGTCTTCCACATACATTTAATTCAACGATAGAAACGTGCTCTAGGTGCTGTTGGCAAAGTGAAAATAGAAAATGCTAATTGCCACGGAGAAAAAAAAATATAGCAAGACGGCAGGGAGGTGCCACAAGTTTATATACGCCGCCTGAGTCACTTCATTGGCAAATATAAACAAGTCGGCTATAAACAAATAGAAGAGATGTCTGACAAACTGGAATCATTTGTACAAGTTGACGTGGTGATGAAGTGAGTGCATTAGATGTACAGGAAGCTGTCCGTCTTAAGACGTCGAGTCCCAATTAGCCTCGCCTACTCGCATCACTTAAGATACGCTCTCTCATGAAATGACCAATTGTGCTTAGACAGAGAAAAGGAATAAATTTAGTGTCAAACTGACAACGAAACTCGACAATGCAACTGGGTTTGGACATATTTAATTGACACATCTCCCTCAAATTCATTTTTATTTATTACCTTTTATGCCAAAGGTTTTTTATATGACCTCTTTAATGTCATTTAACATTTCTTTTCGTTTTAGGTACGGTAGATGTAAATGAACAAACTCAAGGTAAATCAAACCTGTCAGTTAGAGTTTTGGACAGTGCATGATCGTGGAACCTGAAACATAGCACTGAACACTGAACAAGGACACGTGCACTGCGTTAGTTTTATATTCAATTCAATGGCCTCAATTAAGCCAGTCTACTATATAGAAACTGGAAATGGAAGAGCCGTACATTTTTCTTCTGGAATGTCCATCTCATCTGCAATGTTCGAAGTAAGCGTACTTAAATAGTTGGAATTTGCTGACATGCCCCGGGAATACAATTGCAAGACAACAGTATTAACCTAAAAAAAAGTCTGCCATTCCGGTGAAAATTTGTGGGGTAATTTTATAGAAACGAACGCGACTCTCTGAGAAATGTATTCGAGCGTGTGACTAAATATTATGACGAATTAAGCGAGTCTCTAAGATAATATCTTTTTTTACTTATCTGTTAAATGATTCATAAGTTCACAAATGATTAAAGTTAGACAATCTTCTCGTCCTAGGAGTTAGATATAGCCAGAGCCAGACATTATGTCATTTCTGAAACAGAAGCAGGTGTTTGTGATTTTGTCCGTCATTCTCAACAGGCTACATCTGACAATATAAAATAGTCCGGTTGGTTTGCATGTAGTGCAGATATAGGTTTTAAAAGTTCGTCACCACTACAACGGGCATATTTTCAATGCATATTATGCACACAGGAAATAAAGGAAGTACAACAGATATGTCTCACGGTAACAGTTGAAACAATAAATCAGTGTCCATACTCTTACTGCGAGCTGGTACTGGTGTCGGGACAAGGATGGTGTTAAAGTGGATAAAGGGACGAAGCATTGTCTGAGGCGAAATCCGTATCATCTAGAAGAATGCAAAACCTTCGGACAACAATTCCAAGCCAGTTCTTTGGGATGTCGTGATTCGACGATTCACAGGGTTAACTTTTGAAAACAAAGGATTACGTGCATAAAAGAGCAGAAAGCGACATCCTTCTTCACCTCAGATTGCAATATGCGTAATAAGCAAGCTAGTATACAGGATGAACACACTGCTATTACAAATCCCATTTCATCCACATCTCTAACACGAGAATTCCCCACATTATTATCCCATGTATCACATTCTGAACAAAACAAAGAACAACTTGGACTACCTGGAACAGGACATGAAGTTATTATTCTCTACCATTTCTGTAGTGGTGATCCCGTTTCGTCTCATCCCTGTTGCTTTCATTATGCCTATTTATATGTCGACCACGATCGATGAAAGAGCAACCGAAGTGATCTGCAGAAGGACACAGACCGCCATTGCAACTTCCGTTTTTCGGAGTGACTAATGTAATTCTGTGTATTTTAGGGTGTTTTTTTTGCTGTCAGCCAGCCGTTGTTGTGTACAGGTGTATGCTTGGTATCAAAATGATGGAAATTGTCTAAGCTTGGGCAGGTATGAGTTTTACTGATGAAAGTTTTAAATTCTGGGAGGAGAGGACACAAGGAGATAGATGGTGATGAGGCTGCGAGTGTCGTCTCCTTGGCTTTGCTGGGCACCCCTCCCAGCTGCCGGCATGGAAATGTCCAGATTTTGACTGTCAACCTATGTCAAAATTTTAATGGCTTATTTCTCACAGGCTGAGCTACAGTGCTAAACGTTAACATTGTCGCTTATGGAAAATTAATGGGGGTCTGTGACCAGAAGCAGAGAAGGAGAACTGCGTTTGCACACGTTTGTCTCCAACTCAAAGTCGTACCTGCATTCTCCAGGAATACAGAATCTTTATTATTTGGTAGCGCGCAACGATTTAATCTGTAACCCTATGACAAACAGATACTACACGAGCTATATCAAGATTGTTTGGATTGATGCATATACAGTGGATGTAGACATCGAAACAGACATTCGTTCACCAGTGGTCGACGTCAAGGGACCCTCTGGGTCAATAATCATAAAATCAATTTCCAAACACAACATTCAACACAAATGACTAAAGAGCTTATAATGCATATCAACTAAGAAAGCTCACGTGAAGACAATGATTCAATTTGTTTTGTTTAGAACACGTATGTAACGCTATTTGATGTCAGCAAACTTTTATCATATTTGTTTGATAGAATTCCACGGTTTTTGAGCCTGCGGTTCACAAATGATGAACGACAGGTGTATAGCTGATTTATAATAGGTAACGCAAGGTTGGCGCCTTTAAAGCATGTGCCTACCCTTGCAACTCTCGTATCAACCAAGATTAGTGCATTTTTGAAACGTCAGCTGGATTTGGAGAATGTCCAGGAATGCTTTTTGACAGATAGCAAAGAGGTGTTGGGCTATGTTATTAACGATATTCGCAGATCCCTCTTCATCCTAATAGGTGCTAACGCTTTTCAATTAGATATCGTATGAAGAGAGCTGTTGCTATTTGTCTTGCAATCCAGATGTCAAGACAAAGTTTAACCAATGTTAAAAAGAGGGTCAATGTTGCTGTTGATGAAACAGTAAATACTGAGAACTTCGATAAGACAGAAAATGTTATCCTGAAGTTGGTGTAAAAAAAGTTAGTCTTCTTTGAATCAGTATGTAGTTATGAGAAAGTGACCGGACAGAACACAAAAATTACAATATCAGCATGTCGACTGTATCCCTTGGTGGGTGTTAAAGGCCTACTACGAATTCGTGTTTCATTGGAACTGCTAGCATTCACGTCGAATCTTTGATACCCTAGCATTATCCCCTATGAATCATCTTATAACCACATTGGTGTTGCTATTTACAACATCAAGGTCATAAAATAGCGACCAATGGGTTGAAGGCCAACGGTGTTTGAGTCAATGATTGCAGTTCTAAAAAGACATGAAGATTGGATCAAGATTGTTGAGTATTGTTGAACCTGTTTGTCAGCTGAGACAGAATCGTGGGATACATTTTATGGGTGTTGAGCAAGAGCTCCAAGAGATTGTGGCTCAAAATTACCAGGCTCGCACAGGTGGAGCAAGGGAAGGCTCGCACGAAGCGATATGATTAAAATCCATCTCATACCATCCGGTCACTCTAGTACCGCTCGGTATCGTCCTATGCTGCCCAATACATCTCAGAACTTTACGTGACAGAACTAATACCACCCTGTCTGACCTAGTGTCAACTTTATATATTTCTACACGCAGAAGATTCTAGGCTTGCCACTGGTTGAGAGCAGTCAAGTCACGTGCAGTGGGGGGGGGGGGGGGGGGTAAATGTTCATACCAAACTGTACTCGCGTGGCTCCTTCAAAAGGAGCTGTCAATCCATTTGAAAGTGACAATAATTTCCAAATCTAGACGAAAATAAAGTGTGCTCAAGTCAAAAACATTATCCAAAGCAATTAAAATATGCCTGTATTATATAGAACAATTACAATTCAGTACAAGAAAGAAAAGTAGCCGAATTTTAAACTTCAGCTAAACGCAGCAGTTTTGAAGAAATTTACCGGTTGCATGGGTACCTCGACCTACCTCTACTCAGATTACTGTTTTTTATTTCTGAGACAACCGAGACAACCACATCTGTTGCTGCTAGTCTTCGGATGTAACATCATTAAATTGAATATCCACGGCCACAAAATTGTGACACAAAAAAGTGCGCTATCCTTTTACATTTGTATCTCGCAGAAGTTGAACTTGACGATTAATTTACAGGTCAGGCTAATATATGGACATAGATTTACTAAGATTGGGTAAATTCTTTGATTGCTTGTACAGTACTCTACTCCATTTCTCATGAAAGCGAAGCGCTTAACGAGAATAAGTGTGCTGTTTGAAATCAGTTTATCAGTTCATACGTTGTGAAATGTCTCAAATACCGCTTTGTTTTTTGGTAACGTCCCTTTTCTGTGCAGTTTACAGTTTTGAACATACATTATACGCTAATTTCAACAATTTAAACCGTATTTTTCTGAAATCAAGATCTTTTAGGTTACATTTTAGCGCCGCAATGCTCATAGCCTACACCGTGTTTATTTTAAAGCGTAAATCGTAGAAATAAATTCTTTACCCAATCCCTGCTTGTTTTGATCCTGAATGTGGCATTTTCGTCAGGAAACAGGATAAAATTTAATATCAAACTCGCAGAGATGGGGTTTTAACTTCTCGACCATGAAGTGTTATCCTGTCCCAGCAAAGTGCTCCCCTGCGCGCTCATGTCCACTGTCATTAGCGCTGTAGGAAAATGCAACATGTAGGCAACGAGCTTTGGAGCTGTTATAAAGACGGTAATCTGCAGAATTACTCAAAGCGATATTGTCCACTCGACGGATAACCAATTTGGATGTGTCATCTTAACGAAAAACAATTTATATAGCAACCAGTAGAAGCTCAATGGTGATAAGGATAATGCTCCACGATAGGTTGCCTTTACATGAAAAGGAATAACGAGTTCATTCTGTAAGAATTTTGGAACTCCCAGTCCAAAAATTACTTGTAGTAGTCGTGAATCTAGTTAATTAACCATATTTATGTATTTTATTTTTGAAAATAAGAAATACTTCATATAAGTTGTATCATAACGGATATTATTGGCCTTTAGGACCTCCTCTCTTGTAATGCTGATGCCGTAGGAAAGACAACGGGGACTTTTGCGGTGTGTCAGAATTTGATGAATCCATTGTAGTCTATACTTATCTTAGTCAGTTAAGCTAATGCTGGCATGATGTAATCTCCTCGATTTCGTATTAGTCATGTGTAAAGTGAGTGTAAATTTAGACTATAAAGTAAACTTTAGGGATAAATACCTGTTATGGGTAGCTCTCTTTCTTTTCGTGATTTTCTTGTACACCAGTTCTTGCATGTAATTCAACGTTGGCAAACCTATTCTGGACATCACATTTATGAAGTAATGTGTCTTTGTATGGTTAAGGAATATTAATAAACAAGAAGTCTAAATAGCACTACATTTGTCAATTTGACTGCGGACATTTAGAGTTTTATCTTCATAATGTTGATAAAGAAGGGTGAAAGAGTTAGGCTACCAGTTTCACGAATTCATGTGCCGTCTAATACACTACAATTAACCTCAATGCCTGCTTCTTTTGCCTGATACAGGTTAACCCATGGTGGCAGAGGTCGTCTAACTTAGTACCAGCTTAGTTTTCCTAAGCAAAATCTCAGGGGGCGGGGGTGGGGGGGGGGAGAGGCGGGGGTAGGGGGATGTATTCATGACCTCTTCATAACCTGGATGGGGAGGGGGAAAAAGATTCACTCGATCACCCCCGGTACATATAGGCCAGAGCTCAGAACAGGGTAAACCAAAGTCGTTCATGTGAACTCTGAAGACTGAGCAATACATCGTGCGAAAAGCCACAACAAAATACAGTGCAGATGTTTCTTATTCCATTCTTTATTTGTCACCGTCACCAAATGCAACGAAAGTTGTCCGAATACGGTCTGCAGTGACAATGTATATCTATGCGTCGAAACAGACATTGGTATACCAGCTCTCAACCAAAATGGACGTTCCGTGTCTATAATCTATAGACCAATTCCCAAAACGCCGTTCAACACAAAACACTAAAGAACTAAGAAAGTATATAAAGTACGAAATTACGACGGATTCGTGCAAACAGTAGGAATGTTGATAAGGAATGAATGAAATCAGTATCCAAATAGTGTACCATTTTAGTTTATAAGCTGTGTATAATCAAAGTAGGTATCTCATTTGTGCATTAATTGCAACTGTTCATATATGGAGGTGCTTGTGGTGATAGCTATATTAGTGCTAGAAACACGATGTTCAAGTCGTGCACACTTTAAACATATTAACTGTTTGTGTTGTTTCATATACTGGCATTCTAGTATGATCTACAGATCAATATATTAATTTAAATTGTTAAATAAATTGAAGACAGTCGCTCGATCATTAGTTTTGCTGGAAACGAAACCTACTATTAGAAAAAGGTTTTATTCCTTCAGCCCTATATGAAAACATAAAAAATACTATAATTATAATAAGTAATTCTACGGCATACTGGACCCAGGGGAGGAGTACAACAGGTTACTTAGTTTGAATAAGTAAACTTCTGGAATGTCCGACTTAATTCCAGAGACTTGACTTAGTGCACCAGCGCCTACCTGTTGCGTGGGTCCTGGATATAGGTGAGATAACAAAATCAATGGTTTATCCATAAATCACAAGTGGGCCGGGATAGAGCCAACTACACAGTAAATGCTAGCATATCGCCCCCTCGTATTTCCCCACTGTATATAACTTGTCGCGGTTTACGATTGGCAACCTTTGCAACCACGACTTTGTGTAGTTTATAGATATGTGTGGTGGACAAACATACCTAGTTTTGGCATGTACCTATTAACAGTTTCTTTTACGTTTACAACACTCCCCTGTCAACTGCAAGTCCTGTGTGTATCGAGTGGATAATAATACGAAGGTACAAACGCTCAATATAGTAGACCGAATTCAGGACAATGTCATCTGCTCAACAAGGTACAGGCTTTTATGTGAGACTTTCATGTTTAAGTGTGATTAGAAACGCTTTGGTAGAACTGTACACCGATGACTTGTAGTTATCAGTACACTCGCAACATACACATGTACATGTAAGTCTACCTGAGTTGATTCCGAGCAGAAAGCTACTGGGAGTTTACATGGTGACGGAAGAGGATGTCGTTGCTGTCATAGCGTACATGTAATTTTTACTATCGGTTTTAAACCGAAAGTAAAAGGCGGTAATATTGTCTTTAGAATTACTTTAGTCATTTAACTCTGCTTTTCCACATTGGTCGACTTTATACATATGGGTAACTTTTTTATAAAATGATGTTTCATATTCACGGAATAGAGTGCAAAACCAAGGTGTGTTGCCCATTCCCTGACACAGGTAAGATAAAATATATTATTTCTTCTTTAGTTCTTAGACTTATTACAACTATATTTCTCTCCACGTGCATACCTTCCAAGATCATTGACTACTGGCCCGAGCGAAGAAAAGAAATTATTGTGTTTCTCCAATTTCATGTAAATATTTAAAGCTAGTATTCAAAAAATTATCTTTTGGTAAAACTATAACCCCCTAACACACTTTTAATTAATATATTTTGACGGGTTATTCAACACCGTTCTCGGCCGAAGATATATTTCTGCAACGCAACGCCTGTCCATTTGGTAAACTTTGTGGCTGAAGTTTGTCGGATAACTTTTAAAATTTTAAATTAAATAGTGCAAGTGTTGCATAACATGGGATATGCATATATGCCTAACTGTTACTAAAGGACTGCTAAAACTAAAGCTAAAACTTCTGGCTAATTTTGTTATCTGTATACACATTTAATAATATAGAGAAATGTTTTAACGTTTTATTCAGGTTGCTGTTTGAAAGCAGGGAATGCTTTAAGTTAAGATTAATGCTTTTCTTCAGGCAGTTTGTGATACTCATTGACTGATTGCTACTAAGCCTCTGTTATATTAATTCATTGAGTTAAACAGGTAATCTTTGTTCCCTGACTGTAATACGACTGAACCTCGCGAATTTAACTGCTTGCTCAAGTTATCCCAGGGAGTTTGCTAATTACATCATTGTTATGTTGGAGAAAGGGACACAGTATGGGTGCAGTGTTTACCACTCCATCTTGTCAGAAACTATAGGGTATTTACAACTCAGAAGGTCACTCAAGCTCTATTAGAGTTATCGGGGTAGAAGTCAAATTTACCCATGAACTGCAATAAGATAACATCTGATATATATCAAGTGATATGTTCCTTTTAACAAGCACTGCCAAAGAAATACTTTTCTCAGGTTTGAGGTCATGAAATAAACGGTGTCAGATTATAAACTTGGGGACATCCTATGGTCAGTAGAACACATGGAGTATCGTCTTCCCGATGAAATGGAATATCGGCTTAATATATATGTTATAGTATACCAAGAAATCATCGTGATTCAGCTAAATTCCTCGGCGTGAGTCAAAATAACTATGCCTTACGATTAATCATTTGTACAAATTGTATTACATATCTTAACAGGGTGTAAACATAGGGTGTACACAGACCTGATGATAAAACACCAAGTTGCAGAAATTCTAATATGCCTTTGTTGCTGTACGTACAGGTAACACATTCATTAACCCTTGATAAATCACTTGATTGTTCCTTTTCACGATCCACAGGAAGTTAAATACTCTATGGATTTATCTGTGACATAAATCGTATACATATTTAGTAGAGAAGTAAACAGTAGTTTTGTCCCAAAGGACGACCCGCGTACAGCTGATTCGTATACAGTGGCGTGTATTTTCATTATGTTTCTTTCCCTTTAGCCACTAGTTCCGTCGGTTGTTTAGTGTAAAAACTGAGAATGTGGGATAGAGACTATATTAGCTTAAATTACAGCCTTTACCACAAAGTGTTCTTCGTGATTAGTATAAATGAGGCCATTTATATATTTCTTAGCAGTCTTTCATTTAAAAAGAATAGTGCTGTAGGTGCAGTATGTGGACATTGATGCCATGGACAAGCCTACACCTAGAGGCCGTGGGTAGTAATAATGCGTGGGTTGGTTTATTGTTCCCACTACAATGTAAAACTCTACTCAAAGTAAACCCCAATATAATAGGTGAGGTGTAGAGTTTCATGAGGGGGACTGTCCTAAAACCTAGACACTAACTCTTTCTTCTTTTCCAAATCTTCAAGCGAATTCGATATCAAAGCTTTAGTTCGTGTAGCGTGTACACACCCCAGTTATTGAGAGTAGTATCGTGGCACATAAACCGTTGAAAGCCCAGAGTGCGCAATTACGTAGATAGACATTTACAGTTTCACGTTCACACCTATTCTCGTTTGCGTTGATCTCGTAAATTTATGTACAAGTTCGTCAACAATTAACATTGAAAAGATTTATTTATTTACTTATTTATTTGTTGGAGTTGTGCTCAAAAATTTTTCGGGTATATGACTGCAGTCATATGGGCGGAGGAATCCAGATTCTCCGGAGTAAACAGCCGACCTTCGACGTTGCTGGTTCAGGGCCTAATAGTGGTGGCAGCGACCCAGAGATTTAACTATTTGCAAGAGCCACCGGGTTTGGGGTGTTCGATAGGACGTATCATTTTCTAATGACTAGTTTTATTATGTTTAGATGTTTAGATAGTTATCTCTTATGTATGCTTGCTAGCCCAAGTGCCCTGCACTTCAGAACGCTATACTATAGCTTTGACCATTATTTTTGGAGATCACTAGACCCATAACGGTCATTTAGGAAAAAATTGGTTTGTTACTAAAATAGTAATATCCTGTTTAGAAGTTCATTACCGATAAGTGTACAATTTTACCTTACACCATGGCTCACATTACAATTAATTTGACTTTATAGACAAATCTTGATGCAAGTCAAACCTATAGGTTCAAAGTCACTCGTCAAACCATAACCAGAATGTATATACCTGGCTTTCCAACTGATTGATTTATACTTATAATTAGAGCAATTTAAAAAAAAATATCTTTGATGTAACATATTTTTAAACCGACATGCCGCCGAAAAAAATTCAGACTTTTTAGTTGGTTGACCTAATACAAAAATGGGTTGCATCTGACTCCTAACTAAACGTTCTGGGCCTATATTTTCTGAAAAATGTCAATTAAAAGAATTATAAAGGTAAATCCGATTATAGCTGATTATCAGTATAGTAAACCAAATGTGATCTTCATTTCTATGGATAATGTATTATAAAGTGTTCGTAATTCTCAACGATCTGTGCGGCAGAATTGAAGTTACATGGTAGGTCGCATAAATACAACACGATACCGTGTCTTGCAACGCCTTTCGTCTAGCAAAGAGGGGAGGTAACCCAGTCAAAAAGTCGGTCTTCGGCTATGTTTCTAAATATAGATTTGAGCGAGTTGATGGTAGAACGGAAACCCCGCATATACGTTCGATTGTTCACTCACATGTCAGTAAACATCTGAAAATCTCATCTTCATGAAGATTAAGTCTCAAATAACAGCATAATTTTTTCGCCGTCGGCAGTATGTCTCTTCAAGTTATATGGAATAATTTATGGGCAATTATTGTAGAATAAGGGTTTTAACATGTAATTTAATAATTAATAAATGGAAATGTATACTCGGCATGAAAACCTTAAAGCAGTTCTTTTGCTGTTTTTGTTCATTTCGCGCTGCAACTTTATTTATGTGATCTGAGCACCTTTTATTGCATATTTCCACCGTCATACCAATATCGTACCGTAAGTACAGTTTCTCTGCTGGGCAGCTTGAAATAAGATCTTCATCCTTTCTTCGAACAAACACTGTCTGTATAATCAACTTCAGTAGTTTTATCTGTTATATATTCACACTATCATATATTTTTTAACGTATAAGTATATGCAATATACATTTATTACGGGTAGAATGTCAGCCCCGCCTAAAAACGGCCGTTGGTGTTTGAAAGGATACAGATTTAATCTAAAACATTTTATTCACCTTGTATACATTTGATTGAATCGATAAGTATGATTTCGCTCACATAACCTCTGCCAAGTTTATTTGAACAAGAAAATGGACAAAGAGCAACCAAAACCATAGCACTTTGCCAGGTAACAAAGCGTTTGATCTACTGTAAGCTGCTTTACGTGTTACTATCTTAAATCTTTACTGGTTGTGGTCTAACAAATGAAAATAGTAGACACATGGTACAGACTCTAGCATAGTGAATATCAGAAGTATTGTTTCTTTTTCATAATGCATGTATTATATATCTACGTCTCCCAAAACATTGGTTTCCTTAACCCATTATTACATGTTTTTGTTAATCCCTTACATCATTCACAGAGAAAAAAATATTTTCGCCGGCAACTTGCAGTGAGATCTTGTCGAATCTCTTCCGCGTTGACTTCATTCACTGTTCATCCTTAAAGTAAACGTTTTGACAAAAGTTTTTGTGACTAATACTTGTATAGCTCTAGGCACCATCGTCATAAAAATATAGAACTTGTTCATGGTTTGCTATTCAACCGAAAACCTGTCTGAGAACAAAGTTTAAATGATGTCATTGAAACTATGAATTTTGTCATGGTTGTCTTTAAGGAGGGCCAGGTGTCAAAACATGATAATACATACCTGTAACGATTTGTTGGGCGTTCTACTGAAGTTATCGTTTCTATATAGTTAATTGTGTTTAATGTTTAAGCAATGAATCCATCACTTCTCGTAATACCACCGGATTTAAGTATGTCTCTATTGGCTTGTTTATTATTGAACATCTTATTTATTTACTTATTTGGTTGGTGATTTGCGCCATACACACATACGAGGTCATAGCACTCATACGACGGCGACCAGCATTATGGTGGGAGGAAACGGGGCATGCAAATCCCAGGGAAACCCACGACCATCCGCTGACTTTCTCACGTGCACACCCGGAGAGAAAGCCAGCATACGCTGGACCTGAACTTACAGCTATCGCTTTGGTGAGAAGCTTCAATTATTAAAGCCCGCAGTGTTTTTCTTGCTGTGGGATGGACAGACGTGACAGAGAAAATGATCTTGAAATTTCAAGGACAGAGTGTTACGTAACCATTAATTGATTGTAAAAGGCAATCACTTAGTTGATTATCTCATTCATACTATTATATGAACAGTGGTCAGATTAACAGAGAAATTTGCAGGTTAGAGCCGATACTAGTCTACCTCACAACGAGTCAGGGGCCTCTTTCATAAAGCGGTGTAGGCTGCAACATTTTTTTTATCGTATATTTGTCGCACGACATTTTGTACGTCGCTATTAACGTTCCATTGTCCTGTAAGTGCGATGTCGTATAAGTAGGACATCTTTGTGAAAGTGGCCCCGGAATAATGGATTGTTAATGCGTTTTCTTATGTACGCACGGCTATAGAGATCAAACTACAGTTATTGACTTTAATTCGACTTTAATACCATAATGGAAAGAGATTCATAGTTAAACTATGTAGTGTAACAACCGATATATAATTGATGTATTTTGTAATATGGAATGAATGGGTTATTGTGTCATATAGCAACACCACAGGCATACAGTGACCATTTTAGTTGAAATTTTGTTTAGCAGTAATCTGACACAGTAAACTGAATTGGTATTCGTTCATGTAAGTATATGGTTACATTCTGCAGATTACTAGAAATACATTTCAGAGTATGAATATTAAGTAAGTACTGATTGGCCCAAAATACCATATATTATAAGTCAATGTGTGCCTTACTTCAAAACTATGTTACCCTGCACAGTTAAGTTTACATCACAAAGCGCATATGCATATACTATTTAATCCCAGACGCCCTGTAATCATTATCAGATGTAAAATATAAACGTTATTATTTTAATGTTAGTGTGTCAGATAAAAGGTCCCTTATTAAGTGATGGAAAAGTTTAATGACAATGTTAAACCGCATTCAAAACAATAGCATAACCTGACATGCACATGAATAAATGTGTGGTGATGACATGGCGTGGGTTTGAAACCGCACCATCATTAACACCTTTACCTATCTCTGTCACAATGCCGCTAACCCATTAATCAATTTCAGTTCCGCAAGGAATATTCTAGAATAAGTGTGCATCACGGTGATGATTAGATACTGATGCTGTAGTTAAGTGTCATCCTCCAACACTCGAGACGCCATGTCTACCGGGAAATACCTATTTCCGGATGTGAATCTAGCTCACCGCCATTTTTCTTCTCACATGCCGTCTGTATTTGTCAGGCTTTACACTAATCACCTTACGATCAATCAAAATTTCCGTGAATCATTTTTTAGGCTCAACAATTTGCGGACATACAATAATAATAATAATAAAAGGTCATTAACTTTTTGATGGATATCTAAGCGACAATTGCTTCCGGAATTCGGGTATGCATGAACTGATTTGAGTGTGCAAAATTTAAGACTACCTTACAAATGTAAGTTCTTTTGGTAAGCGACCTCTGGTATTCATGTATCATTTTAAGTAGTTAAACGTGCAACACAGTGTAGCGACAAATGTCTAGTCTAAAAATCCACGAGCTGTATATTATTTATTCTGAATGTGACCTACGATTTGCTCGTGGTGACGTGGGTGGACATGCTCCAAAGTTGACTGATTCAAAACGCTCTTCAATATTCACAGCTAAGGCAATTCTGAACTCTTCCTCTGTTAAAGGTTTATTAATATATCCTTCCATGACAAAATCAGGATATGAAAAATTCCTAGCGCATTCCCAAGATGCTTGATGATTTTTCTCATGTTTGAACAGAGAAACGAATAGAAGTGATATGGTGCAAAAAGGATATAGATGATGGGATGTGGGTTGGGGGAGGTTGTCAAAGAAAACAAATACATGTATATCGTTTATTTAGCTTATATCTGTTGTGCCCAAGCTTCGATAGGAATCCTACACCAAAGCTTGCTGTTTCATCCGTACGAACTATACATCCTGAATTTAGGTTTGTTATCAATTGGTTTGACAGAGTTTCTAAAACATGCAGAAAAAAACGTAACTAATATAATTAAAGACATATAGCATAGAGACTTTCTTTCATTCTGTCTGTGCCC